>NC_041402.2:66107062-66217062 GCF_900747795.2 Erpetoichthys calabaricus
TGCTTGCTTGTTTTCTGGCCGGTCATATGCGTGTTGCTTTGCTCCCTTTTTTGTATGTCTGAGACGCAAGCTCTTTCTTTTGAAATCGTGCTTGTTTCGATGCAGCACTTTGAGACGCGCGCTGTATGCATCTACGTTCAATGTGTCTGTTCATTTGGGCACGTCTCTGTAACGGGGTTACTTGAGCTTTGCGTTTTTTGATCCGAGACATTTTTTCTCACGTATTTTCCGAAGCGCGTTGTATGCGCCGCCGTGTATTTGTTTGGTTTCATTCGTGTTCGTGTGTTTGGTCCCGTTATCCGATCCGAATCGTTTTGTACCCGTGACCGTGTATGCATGACTTGTTTGTTCCTCAGCGTGCGAAATATGTATAAGTAATAAGGAGGATCGCACTCACTGTTAATATGGAGCCTTTTCTCCAGTTGAACGGTTAATAGTGCTTTATTTTAATGAGATCCACCTATGCTGCCTAGTGTGAAGGTTTTGAGATGACGTATGTTTAATATGGACGTTTCCTTTAGATATGTGGCTTTGGGTGTCACTTCTTATTGATTTGGGGGGGTTGTGGGGTGTGGGTGAGGATTGTTGTTGCACGAGCGTCTTCTTTCGTTTTGTGTTCCAGGGGCTTGTTGAATCCCCCTCTTTGTGTGTGTCCCGTCCGTTGCTTGTAGGGTGTGTGGGGTGGTTTTGTGTTCTTTTTTTTTGTGTTCCAGGGGCTTGTTAAATCCCCCTCTTGGTGTGTATCCCGTCCGGTGCCTGTAGGGGGGGGAGCCTTGCTATTGTGCACGAGCGTCTTCTTTTTTTTTGTGTGCTAGTTTCGTGTGCAATGGGTTTCGTGCGGTGCCTGCCTTTGACTACTTTTTTCTTTGCCTTTTCCTTTCGGCGTCTCATTTCTTTGTCCTCTTTTTTCTTTGCTCACTGGTTTTTTCTGTGGTCTTGTCCGCCTCTCACGGCCCCTCATCCGCCTCTCGCGGCCCTTTCTTGCGCCTGCGCAGTACCTCTTTTTGCAGCTACGGCCCATGGCCGGATGTGCCTGCGTCCATCATCCGGTTTAGCATTCTCGGTTAGTAATATGGATAAAACATGCCCTCATGAGGCTGATTTCTAAGAGGACAGGCCTATGTGGTGTTGTGGGTCCACAGCTCTCTTAGCAAAGGCCAGTTTTATTTAAATAAATAATCACCGTGCTTGCGGCATTGCAAGGGGCGTGGTAGTGTGGCTGAAGCGGTTTCCGGGTAGATTCGTGTTGCGGGTGTGTCTCACCTATGTGCACAGGTGAGGGACGGTCCGCAGCGTAATTGATCCCGGGAACTGTTGATTGCCACAGCTGCCACATCCATTATATATAGAGAAGCTCGAGACAGTGCGGGAGGAAAAAAGTAAAGGAAAAAAGAGAAGGAAACGGAGGTTGCAGAAGGAAGCAGGTGAGAGAAAGCCGGTGAAGGAAAGCAAGAGAGAGCAGGCTCACGGCAGCTGAGCAGGCAGCCTGGGTGTTTGGCCGACACCCGGGTAAGTAGTAGAGGTGGACACTCCGTAGAATTTAGTATGAAGGACGGGAGTGACTGGGAGACGGATGACTCTCCGCTTAAGGCCACGGGAGTTGGGACTTGGGACATGGTGTCCCCAACGTGAGAGCCTTGGTTGTTGTGGAATCCCAAGTCACTGTCAGGGGGAGCCGACCGGAGCCAAGGATCGGAAAGGCGACTGACAGTAGTAGAGTCAGACACAGAGAAGGTCAGCTGCAGAGAGAGTGTCTCGCCTGTTGCAGGCCCCGCATGGGAGAAGCAGGTGAGACGCTAATGGAAAAGAAGCACCGGGCTTGTCATTGGTTTTTTAAAGACTGCTTCCTGAAGAACGTTTTAACCTCGTTTTAAAGGATTGTTTTTTTGCATTGTTTTTAACCTCCACATTTCTTTTATGGATTATTTATTTATTTATTTATTTATTGAAGACTGAGCACTGTACTATGGTCACAGTTTGGATTTGACTTATTTGAATAAAAGCACGTTCGCACTTTTGAACCATCCCCTTGCTCCATTGTTATTGCCTCACTGTATAGCTCATCGATGACATTACCGACGGTGTTGGGTTCAAGGGCTCCCTAATAGAAGATGGGAGCATGGAGCTGAACCTGCATCATCACAGCCTAGTAGTTTTATATGTTATTTCCGTCCCTAGAGGGTGTCCAGGATGGCAATGCACAAGTAGATCTCTGATAGGTCTTAAAGTTGCTTCCATTCATAACCCCATCAAACTTGATGTTGTGCAGGCAAGAACATAACTGATAGCTGAACCAGAGACCAGAGATTATGGGAGATTGTTGGACTGGATGAAAGTGACATCTAAGTAAATCTAAATATTGTAAATGTGACACTATTCATCAGCCTGTAATCAAATTCAAGAGCAGTTTTAAAAAAGATAACACAAACTGTTTTCTAAAACAATTCTATGCAAGTGAGTGCACACAGGTTAACATTTTATTGACTTGTATATTCTCTGCATGGTAGGTAATAATAAAGAAATGCAGATTAGGTTGGTTGCTACTTTAACTGGCCAAGTAACAATTAGTTTGGGTTAATCAGTGAGTTTGTCCTGCAACCGCTTCTGGATTTAAGCACATGCTAATTTGGGGAACAGCCCAGGGCCCCATGAGTCATAGGGGCCATGAAATCAATGAAAGCTTTTTCATTAAATATTTGTTCTTTATTTTTCAAACAAATAGTTCTGCCACAAGTCCTCTTTAACCCCTTTAATGCTATTCCTAAGGTTACTCATTCACCACTAGCCATACACACACCATCATCCCGAGTTTATTCATCACCAGTGAAATTCAGCTAGGAATGAGGTGGCTGTTGGGACAGCGATAGTAGTGACTGGGTGAGCTGAATAAAGTGCTTGATGAAGAAAGCGATTTATTGCATGATAGTAGTGGCAGTTATTCAACAAATGTACAGTGAGTGTGACAGACTATAGTTCTGCTAATAGCAAAGTAAAAGTGGCGATTGTACTCAAAAGGTAAACCATAATGCCACTTCTGAATGTGTGTGGAGTGAAAAGAGTGTTGGGAAACTTTAAAAGCAGTCATTCACTAGCTCTCCAGGGTGCAAGACAAATGTATCAGATACAGGGGATGTCTTAGAGTATTTTAATCTGCTCACATCATGTTAGATGTAATTGTGATCAAAAGCAACTGATACAACAGTCTGCTTCCAGGCTGCTCAAGTAGTTTGGTTTTCTTTGCACTTATTTTATATAATCAGAAGCCTGAAGTTAATATGTGCTGGTCAGCAAAACCTGAGATCATGACTAAAAGCAGACCATGACTAAAATATGTTTCAGCTTAATTCTGAGGAGTTTGTATTTTGTTGACAACATGCCACCTGTCACTTTGCCCAGTTATTAGATATTACTTTTGAAAATAAACACCTTTCTTTGATTTACTGATAAAGAAGTTCTCCATAGTATTGTTGACATCATCTGTTATACTTTGGAAAGATTGTTTGGCAGTGAAGCAATAAAAAAGTAGAAATTTGGACAAACAATAAGTATATTGTATATATTTATAGTAGGGTGGTCCAAGAAAAAAACTTACTGATTCAAGTTCTCCACAAGGCTAATTTTATATTTTATCATATCTATAACAAACACATAAAATATTAAGAAAGACAAACAACATTTAGAGGTCACTCCATTTGACAGTTTTGTATGTCATCTGAACTGAATAGTAGACAAGTTTCCCACACTTGTAGGTCTATAATATTAGCACTGTCTTTGATAAAAAATATTCTAGTTTTTGCAAACGCAAAAACTCCTGATCTTCTTCATTCTTGATTTCTGTCATTGCGTCCTTTGCAGCAATATCAAACTACTTCTTGGAACATGTCTTCTTTTAATCTGTCACTTTTCCACTGTCATGTTCTATTCTTCTTGAGTGCCAAATAGTAATCACATAGCTTTGACAGTTTTCAGATGCATGAATCTATGCGTTGTGCTGGTATTCTAGCTCACTCCCAAACTAAAATAGCTGTGTTGCAGGTCATTATTTAACTGATGGGCAGGATTTTTCCTTCATTCAAATGATGAAACTCGACTGGATGCAGCACGATGGTAGTCTTGCTGTGGATAAAAGAAAGATTGACATTCCATGCAACCCATTCTTTGGGTAAGATCTTAATCAAGATGAAACCATATTATTTCAATAACTCTTGTATTAAAGTAACACACGGTTATTGTTATGAGTGTAATGTCTGATGACTTTTCAAGTGTGAGGTTTTCAACACTTTACATACATAGGTAATGGTCGTGTAAGCCATGAATAAACTGAAAATATAATAGAAACTCCTACTTACTACCAGAATGTTCTTTAAACTCCTACTTAATGCTTTAATATCCTGGAAGTTCACACTTAAACTAATGTAATGTTCTAGGAGCTCCGCCTTAGTATTATAATGTTCTCATCTTGTTTGTTTTTATCTTTTAATTGTTTAGTAATCAGCCAGTTACATTCCTCATGTAAGAGTACATACATAGTAACAATATAAATAAAATGTTCAGAATAAAGCAACCTCTTGTGAAATGATGCAAATGACACTGCAAAAAGGTTTGGGGTAGTCACCCCATATACTTGAGAATTGGCTGTAAAAAAGGCAAAGATCTGAGCAATGGTCTTTACAGACTAGTCCAAAACAGAACTAAGGTGACAGACAAAACATGGTGGTTTTAAAGTGCACTGGGTAAATTATATCATCGGGCTCAGACCTGGATGTGATGTGACTGGGTCCAGAACCGGAAGTTAATTCATCTGTCCTGGAACCGGAAGTGACATCGTTGGGCCCAGGTGGAATTACCCGTCATTGTTCTGCCGAGGAAGAAGAAAAAGGATCAATGCACTCTTTCACCCCCTGGTCCGGCATGAGATTATCCTGTTTTGAGCCCTTTAGCTGCTTCCCATGCTCACATGTGTGACACTCTAAATGTTTCACAGTTGGGCTGAAATTTCACAGGTATGAAACCGATCCCTAATGGAGAAAAATAAGCCTTGTGGAGAAATAATTCTACAAACATTAACTATTTGCATTGGTTTGTGGACCACCACAATACATATACACAGTATGTTTTATCATGGAAGGGTAAAATATAATGCTTTTATTCCCTCATCTAGATTCTTTGTTGCATAGAGCCACACAATTATCTTTGACCCCAGTTCTTGTTCTCTTATCATTGTACTCCCCTGATCTGAAAGTTGAGATAGCCAAGCAGTCTTAATGGATTTACTGTCGCGACTACGGATTTGAACTACACCCAGAACTGACTGCTAATTTTCTTCACTTCTCCTATCAGTGAGCATCTTCTCTTTATTTATTTATACTTCATATGGCAATGAGAGCAAATACTAAATGTAAACAAAGGCAGCAGGCAATGAACTTTTATTCAGTCATTGTAGTCTTTAATATTCTTAATGTGTGATAATCAAATAAAAGTAAACAAGTGTGGCAAATGGTAATACAACCTAGCTGTTTTTGAAAGTGTCATAGATGATGCTGGCTGACACGTCCAATGTGCTCAGTCTCGTAAGGTTACTGTACATTGCTGTGTCTTATGGCATGGATCTTCTTGTCTTTATGTTCTTCCTTGTTCTCCCTCTCTTCAGTTCATACTTTCACTTTAAGCTGCTGACTTTTTGAAGCTTCTCAGGGCCAAGGTAAACACCTCTAGCCCTGCTTTGTCCAATGTCATTTCGACAGACCATATCAACACATGTTCAAAAAGCACATACAAAGATGCCGGCTTTGCTTCTCCACATGTGGAAGGTCTACAAACATGACCAGGTTACCATTTAAAGTTCTGATCTTTCTTCTTGCCAGACAGCACTTTTTTTAGAGTGGCAAGTATCATTTTTGCTAGTTTATCCTTTGGGTTTCTGCCTTTACTAACAGTTCATCTTTCTGTGGATAGACAAGTTAATATTCCTGATATCAAATGTTCAGGTAAAATGAAAATAGTAAAAGTCACTGTTCTTGGCTGCACTTCTCATCCAGAAATTTTTTTAACAAACAACTAAGAATATAAGAAAGATAAAAAAAAACACATTTTAACATTCTTGGTTGCTTCTACTACATAATAATATCATACTCCCTAACAGTATATTTTACTTACCATTTCAGATGTTACTTCCGTGTTTTTTTTCTGGCTGACTATTCACATGTTGCTTGCTCATGTTTTCTGCTCGAGGACTTCTTGCTGTTCTTATGTGGTGGGTATTCAAGTCCAGGCTACTGCTAAGTTTTGACTAGTTTTTTCGTCTGAGTCCCGTCTGAACAGCTAAGTGAGGTCAGCGCTAAGTGAGGTCAGTGCCTAACTCCTAAGCATACACATCTAGAGATGACTTCTACCTTGTGTCTGGAGCTGCTGGGAATTTATTAAGCAGGTTCAAATATGAATGGTTTGTGGTGGTATAGCATACCATATATTACTTCTACCTTACAGCTCAAAGAGCATAAGGTGTGATTCCCAATCCAGCTAATGTTTGTATACAATTTCTGCATACTCCCACATTGTCTCCAGGTGCATCCTCAATAATGGGGGCCTACATTAGTGAGTCTGCCCTGTGGTGGATTAGCTTTTAACAAAGGCTTTGTTACTGCCTTGTGTCCAGTGTTTCCAGGAACAGACTACTGCACTCAAATGGAATAAGTGTGTTCTTAAAATGGAGAGATAAAGGACAGATAATACTAATGGTAAGAGTAGGCTTCATCAGACGTGGACCTGAAGGCATTACCTTTAGCAATTTAGAAATGGATAATTTGTAATGTATAAACTATGTGCTTCTATCCCATATTTACCTTCTTGTAGAAGGAGTTTGTAAAGAGTTATTGATTTTCATTTCATTAAAGTTCTGCTCATTGAGACCAAATTAGTGTGTGTTTCTTCAAATCAAAATCAATATCACTATAATAAAACATCTGGTATTGCAGTAGTAGCAGGACAAAAAGTGCCACATATATTATATCACCAATCCACACAGTGCTATGGTGTGAAGTATCATTTATTTGTTTAACATTTTAGGTGGGGGGAATGAAACAAAAAGAGAGCCTTACTTCAAGAAGGTTAAGAAAACACATCAGTGAGTATTACATTCTCTTGAGTTTCTTGGAAGTGACATTGGCAAGATTCCATGTTCAGCTGATCTAATTCACATATGAGGCCTCTGAAAATAAGCAAGAAGTTATGGGTTTCTCAATCCCCCTCCCGCATCAAAATCTCTGCGCCCCATCAATCATTTTTATTGACCATCTGTGCAAAGTAGGCCTTTCACTAAACAAACTTAGGCTTCTGACACAGTGATGCAGAGCCTTGCTCATGGATAGAGAAATAAACACCGGGAAACCAAAGGAAAATGAGCTCTTCCTCCCCCCATCCAACACATCACCAACAACAGCTTTAGTCAAATTAACATTTTGCTTTAGTGTTCTCCGTCCTTGAAGTGTCACTTCAATGAGCCAAAAATGATTTAGAATATAGCATGCATTTTGAGGGAAATCGGCTACAAAAAAAAAAAAATCTTGAACGCTTAATTGAATGTAGTTTTTGCACTTGCTTACTTTGCCATTACAGTGAGATTGCTTTTCTGCCTGAGGCATGGCTTGAGGGAACATGAAAAGATTCCCCTTTCCTTTCTCAAAAGGTCAGGCCGCAGCCATGTTTAAAGACAGGGCTTTAATGTTAATCTTGTTCCTCCATGTGGTCGAGAATCCTTTTTACCCTAGTTGGCAGTAGCTTCTTGCTCTCATTTACTGGTTTTACCCTATCAGTTCCTTGTGCTCTGCTCCATCCCCCAAGTGTTCATTATTCTTATTTATATACTCTGTTGATTCTTTTTTACATTTCATAGCCTATATGCTAATTCTTTCTATCGGACCATATAGACAGACCACCCCAGTGCTGCTTTTGCTTGATCTTCAAGGAAGGGACACAGGCAGAGACACTCACACAAGAGCTTTACTATACAATGCAATCATTTCACAATTATAAAAACAGTTACAAGTACACTCACATTACAGTCCCATTATTTGGCAATCACCACATTATGCCATATTTTTCACATTTGTTGTTGATTGATAATCCTCCCTGTTTTCTTAGCTTTGGGAGAGTAATGTAACTGCAATAGCTTCCCTAAAAGACACGTAATGCATTTCTGTATTGACCATTCTTTTTCTAATAGACTTTTCTTCTCCCTGTCAGTCAAAATGAATGCCTGATGTATGAGCATAAATTGTTAAAAGCAGTTTTAGGTAAAGGGAAAGAGAGAGAGTGAAGTGGAGTTTTTTCAGAAAAGCCAACCTCAATTTATGTCAAAGAGGGTTAAAAGACCTTGGGATTAAAGCAATAAACTTGCTCCTGTCAGAGCTAAAACCCGCTAACAATTTAGTGCCAAACTCATGTTGTTCAATATCATTTCATATTATATTATGTCACAAGAAGGTGACGGTTGCACATCAGACTGACAGGGCTGATTTACTCTGAAGAATTCATCGACATTTCACAGAATCGAAGCTGACTTCATTTTGCTCTGATCCAGGATGGGAAATCTATCTGAACTTGTGTTATATAAAAGACTGAGCAGCTTTCCAGGGAGCTCATGAGCTCGACGGTTGTGTTTGAGACACGCAAAGGGAAATTTGGAAAATAAGGGCAGCATGTTTTTAATAGAAGTGCCAACAGACTTTTCATGTTGCTTGTCTTCTTTTGTCGACAAGTGTAATGGGACAGTCATCCTAGTATGGCATGGGAGCTGTGACTATAAACAGAATGTCTTGAACAACAAGATTTAAAGCATCAACAAAAATTCTGACTTGGATACAAAATCTACTATTAGTACTTTACTAGAAGGCAAAGGAAAATACAAAATAAGAACCTTTGATTATGCATTATGCATAAAAGTAACTAAATGAAAAATTAAACCAGCATAGGTCAAAATGAAGCATATCATTTAAAAAAAATATTTTAGAAAATACATACATCCCACCTTTGTATTGTGTATAGCTAGCTGTAAAATAATTTGAATAAACATATAACCATCTGTATCTTCAATTCTCATTTAATATGGTTTAGAATTATAAAAGATATTTGAAGGCAGTTCAAAAATCTTTATTTACTAAAACCTACTTGTTTTTGCAATACTCTGAATGCTGATTAGCTAATGTTGTAGAGATGCAGGAAAATTCCTTACAAGTAATATTATGTCAGACATCTTTAGATAAGACATTTAAATGTTGATTATAATACAGTTTTAAACTGGAATGTTCTTATGCCTACATTATTTCTGTCAGGATCCTGGTGCTTCCTCTAACCTCACTCAAATATCAATATTTCCTAGACTGGCAAGTCTGCATTGGCTTGGCATAAATGGCTGTGGATGCATTGGTTAGTGTGCCCAGCTTTGGTCCTGTAACCCATTCAAGATTTTATGGGTCTTTCCATCTCCATGGCTAATGTAGTGAAGTAAGTGAGCTCAGAAAATGAATGAATGTCATTTTTTAATGTATTTTAAATAATCCATAAAGGATATACTACCTCTTGCTTTGTACAAATGATGAATAAAAATAAGATCACTGTTGCATTTTCTAGCAGTTTTCTCCTTTGCATACAGTTCTAATAATAATAATAATAATACATTTTATTTATAGGTGTATAAAGGATTTAGAAATCTAAAATTCTTAAGAACAAAAACACTTGAAGTCTACTGTTTTATTTTGTTCTGAAACATTCCAGTGATTGAAGAGCCAGATGACATTATCTAAAGAAACCAAAGGTTTAAACAGAAATAGTAGAATGTGATATATGGAAAGAAGTATAGCAGAATGGAGTTTAGAAGCCAAGCATAGCAGTACTAGCATTGAGTTACTTCTTGTAGGAAGTGTGCTAAATCATAATAGCTACTATGCAGATCCAAGTTAACTGAAGCCTGATCCTTGATTTCAATGTCTGATGTACAAAATGCTAAATTAGTAACATGTACCCATAAAATGTCAAGTGCCAGACTGAGGGAAGCATGAATCACTGCACTGAAAATTGTTGCTTTTTTGCCAAACCTTGGAGACTACTTTAGGTAGAGCATAACCCCAACTAGTTGGACTGGCCATGAATTTGTTATTAGAAAAATATTAGTAAATCATCATCTCAGAATGTATCTCAGAATTCACTGAAATGCTAAGTGGCTGTGGCGAAAGCAGAAAATTAATTCCTCATGAAATATCCTTCTACAGCGTTCTCATAAAAGAAGCAGCATAACTGAAAGGTCAAGAGGTTGAAACAAATGTAAACCAATAAAGTTATATAAATTCAAGAAAAAAGTGTACAAGAGACCACATATATAGATTCATAAAATCTCTTTACTAACACCATTAAAACAATGTGTTAAGGATTACAGACACAAAAATTATCAATACATCCATCTATTTCCTAACCCTCTTATCCTCAGCTGGGTCATTGCATTGGAAGTTAAGAATGCATTACTACTGGTGTACCTGAAGCACTGAAAAACAATATTTTCTAATTGGATGTTGTTTTCATTTCATAAAAAATTATATTTTACATATTTATTAATAAACAATTATATTAATGCTTAATATTTTCCATGTCCTTTTTGATTACATCAATAAGCAGCCTGCCATTTGATTGCCTGCAGCACCACAGGATTCATCCTTCTCTGTTTCTGTACATGAAGTAAAGAGGAAATTTAAACAAGTTAATATCCACAAGGCATCTGGTCTGGAAGGAATTTCAGGGTATACTCTAAAAATCTGGGCGGCATGGTGGTGCAGTGGTAGCGTTGCTGCCTCACAGTAAGGAGACCTGGGTTCGCTTCCCGGGTCCTCCCTGTATGGAGTTTGCATGTTCTCGTGCCTGCGTGGGTTTCCTCTGGGTGCTCCGGTTTCCTCCCACAGTCCAAAGACATGCAGGTTAGGTGCATTGGCGATCCTAAATTGTGTGTGTGTGCCCTGTGGTGGGCTGTGCCCTGCCCGGGGATTTATTTGCACCCTCTGCTGGCTGGGATTGGCTCCAGCAGACCCCCGTGACCCTGTGTTAAGATATAGCGGATAATGTCAGTCATGGATAATGACTGACTGACTTTAAAAATCTGTAGCAACAAATTAGCTGATGTCTTCAGTGACATCTTTAATATTTCAATAAATTTGTTGGCCTCATCTGTTTCAAAAGGAGATCCATTATCCCTGTGCCAAAGAAAACAAACGTGAATTGTCTGAATGATTAAAAATTGGTGGTGCTCACTCCATTCGTGATGAAGTGCTTTGTAATTTAAACAAAATATTCCAGACAGTCATGATAACCTCCAGTTTGAACATCTCCACAACCTCTTCACAGAGGACGCCATGTCTCTTGCATTTCATACTATCCTGGCTCTTCTGGTTAATAAAAAACAGCATTTAACATTCGTGTGCCAGCAAAGCTGACCATCCCTAAATTCAGGACTTGGCAAGTACCCTCTGCAATTGAATTTTGTTCCAATTCCATCATTAAATTTTCTGATAATGTAATCATCATTGGTCTGATTATCCACAATGATCAAACAGCTTACAGAGAAGAGGTCTAACTGCTGATAACAATCTAACCCTTAATGTTAGCAAAACATAGTTTAGGAAGAAGAAGGCAGATAACATTTCTACCTACATCAAAGGGAATGCTACTATAAGAGGAGCTTTAAATTTCATCATAACTAATGAAATGAAGTGGACATAATACATTAAGGCCCTTGTAAAAAAAGTTTTTTATGGAAAATCAGATACTGAAAAAAATCTGTAGGTCGCCCACAAATGATAAGTTGTCAGCAACATAACATTATTGCCATTCTCGGTTGTCACTTGATGAGCTGTGTAAATGCCCGCCTAATATTAAATATCTTTTATGAATGTTCAGGTTTTTGAGGAGGCTATGAAGAGGTCAGCAAATTCTGCTGAAGGGGTTGTAGTTATGAATGGTCATAAAGGTTAGTGGTTGAGCCTTTAAGTTGTTACGTCTCTCTCTGTGGAATTGATGTTAGTCTCCTGTGATACTGCAGAGGTTTTTCTTCAGGCTGTTCTACACTTTTTTGGCTTCTCCATTCACAAAAAGCTTCATTGGCACAGTTTAGTATGTGTTTACCTGCATTTAAAGGTTGAAATCAATAATATATTGAAGTCAAGACTGTTTTGTGCATGTGAATGGTAGAAACTTGTAATTTGTTGCAGTTGCAGGGCTGTAGATGATTTGGGTGTTGTTAATGTTTACGTAGAGATCAAGGAGTTTTTATACTTTCATATCAGTGTTTAGTATTTGCCATAAATCTGCTTCTGAGTGCACTACAACAAAATTGTCTTTGACATATTAGAGCTCCATTATGGTGGTCGTGGTAACGTTTGGGCTTATAGGTGTTAAAATTTGGCCTGTGAGATGTAAAAGAACAGAAAAAATATCATCTGCAAAGTTTTCACTTTGTTTGGCTCTGGTTTCTAATTTAAAGGGCCAATGCTAGTGGTTACAACTGCAGATACAGTATATAAGAATGCTGAAGTTTTACCACTGCAGTCCCTGGAAGCAGCAGTTTGGTGGTTATCATAGTCAAATATTTTTCAATCTGTAAATATCATGTAAAGAAGATGTAACTTCTATCAAGTTTCTGGGCTGTGAAGATCATTTTAGTTTGACTTCTAGATTGGTGAAAGTTGCATTGCAACTCAGGGCCTTTTCCTTCTGGTAATGTTAAAACTTGTCTGGTCAATATGTAGCCAAGTATTCAGCTTGCACTTGATTACTATGCTTAGCATGTAATTACCCTAAGTTCTTGTCTATAAGCCGCGGCTTATCTAAGGAAAAAAGTTGTGAAAATGAAAAAATAGAATATCGGCTTATACATAAGTCCGGCTTATACATCCATCGCGGGGGTTGCGTTCCAGAGCCACCCGCGAAATAAGAATATCCGCGAAGTAGAAACCATATGTTTATATGGTTATTTTTATATTGTCATGCTTGGGTCACAGATTTGCGCAGAAACACAGGAGGTTGTAGAGAGACAGGAACGTTATTCAAACACTGCAAACAAACATTTGTCTCTTTTTCAAAAGTTTAAACTGTGCTCCATGACAAGACAGAGATGACAGTTCTGTCTCACAATTAAAAGAATGCAAACATATCTTCCTCTTCAAAGGAAACAGAGAGGAAAGCAAACAAATCAATAGGGCTGTTTGGCTTTTAAGTATGCGAAGCACCGCGGCACAAAGCTGTTGAAGGCGGCAGCTCACACCCCCTCCGTCAGGAGCAGACAAAGAGAGAGAGAGGGAGAGTTTGTTTTTCAGTCAAAAATCAATACGTGCCCTTCAAGCTTTTAAGTATGCGAAGCACTGTGCAGCATGTCCTTTCAGGAATCAGCTTTACAAAAGATAGCAACGTGAAGATAATCTTTCAGCATTTTTAGACGAGCGTCCGTATCGTCTAGGTGTGCAAACAGCCCCCCTGCTCAATCCCCATACGTCAGGATCACAGATAGTCAGCGCAAGAGAGACAGAAAAGTAAGCCGGGTAGCTTCTCAGCCATCTGCCAATAGCGTCCCTTGTATGAAATCAACTGGGCAAACCAACTGAGGAAGCATGTACCAGAAATTAAAAGACCCATTGTCCGCAGAAATCCGCGATATATATTTAAATATGCTTACATATAAAATCACAATTTAAATGACCGCTACGCGCTCGTGTTGACTCGGCGACGCCCAGAGCAGAAAGAACGCGCTCCGGCCGCTCCAACCGCGCCATGCGGGGAGTGAGAGAGACGCCAATATCTCACACTCTCTCCCCCCTTAAAGAAATTAAATGGGCGCGAGTGAGACCACTGACCTCCCTCCCTTCTATTAGTTATAGGTTATAGTACGTTCGGCTTATCCATGAGTCCGGCTTATCTATGATACGATTTTATTTTAAAAATTCGTATGATTTTTGGTCTCCGGCTAATACATGAGTCCGGCTTATAGACAAGAACTTAGGGTAATTATCTAATTACTACAACTTTTTTTATCTTCTAGACTTACTACCTTTTGCACTCTAATTGCCACAACTTACTCTGTTATAGCTCTAAAATACAGTACTGCAACTCATTCATTCAAATGAATACCTTTAGGAATCAAGATCAGTCAGTTTAAAGAATTATATACTGTAATGACAAGATAAGGACAGGGACCAGAATAGGATATATAATCATCTAGTACATAAGATGTTTTCTTTTTGTACCTTATTTTGTCAAATAATTCATGCTTGTTGTGAGTAGATAGTAATGTATTCACATATCATCGGCCTGTTCTTATATTTTACTTTTAACTGAAGGTTTTATTTAAAAAGACTTACAAGATAATGATATTGGAAAAACGCTTACAGATTTTTTAATATGCACTATATTGTGTTATACACCAGACTAGATGACTTTCTCAGGGACAGAAAGTGACAAAGTGGCAAGGGCTGGACTGGCAAACTTGTGGTTTAAAGTTCAGTCCACCGTACTGCTTGATATCTGGGCTCTGTAGTTGAATGTTTTTAAGAATTATGAAAAAAGCATAATAGTACACTAAATAATACACCCTTAATATAAAGCAATTAACAATTTGGGAAAACAGTTTATCAGTGAAAAGTAGTGTCTATAATGAAACACAGACCAGGGGCCTCATGCATAAACGGTGCGTACGCACAAAAATGTTGCATACTCCCGTTTCCATGCTCAAATCGCGATGTATGAAACCTATGAAACCACGCACATTTTCATGCTAGCTCTAACTCTGGCATATGCAAGTTCTCTGCTCGGTTTTGCAAACTGGTGGCACCCAACGTCAAGGCAGTGCTTTTGTTCCAGTGTGGTTTCTCTTTCTTTTTTAGATCCACATCTCTGACGCGGCTTTATCATATACACTGAAATTAACCGCATATTATTTATTAGTTTAAGGCATCTGATTGTAATTAACCTGTAACAATATAATGGTCCATGGAATAGCCAAACTGTTCCAAATACCATAGCTGCTTTAGCGTTGTTACTCTCACTGCACCTTCTTCTTCTTTCAGCTGCTCCCGTTAGGGGTTGCCACAGTGGATCATCTTTTTCCATATTACTCTTACTGCACCACTTGGAGTATTTATATCACTATATCTGAGTGTAGAATCAGAGCTCTACAGAAGCTGATTGGAAAGAGAATTATCTGTTTATAGCATATAGCACAAGCTGCCTCAGCCATTCTGTCTATTTGAACTGCTCTCATATGGCAAATGCTTCAGAGTCTTTCCTGTAGGGACATCTCGGTTCAAAAACAGTTTTATCCCAAGAACTGTAAACGCACTCAATCAGTCTATCAAGTGTTCCTTGTAGAACTGTTTGTACTTATAAGTACAATTACCTCACTGTAAACTTGCAATACAGTTATAATATTGCACAACCTGAGCCACTTTATAAAGCACGTATTTTCATATGATGACGATATCATTTTTAAGATGAAATGCAGCAAAATATGTTTATTACTAACTGACTGACTGGCATTATACAGATACAATGTTAACATTATTTAAATAATTTATATTGTTAATAATTAAACATGTGAGGACATGGTGTCTCAGAGCTAGTGATGATCTGGCGCCCATTCAGGGATTTTTCCTGCCTTGCGCTGTATTCTTGCTGGGACTGGCGCAACACTGAATGGATAGATGGATAGAATAGTTAAATATGTACTACGAAGATATTTCAATGTTCTTTAAAAGTTTTGAAGAATTGGCGTTCTAAGCCTACAGATGGCTTGACATCTATTACAGAGCTGATCATGTGCCGATTGGTTACTTGGGGAAAGAAAAGGAAGGACAGGAATTGGAGGTTAGTACATTTGAAAGAGACAGTACTGCTGTAATAAATTATTTCATCGAAGGTCACGCACGGCGCAGCAAGCATCTTGCGGGAGGCAGGAACAATCTCTGGACAAGGCGTCAGCTCGTCACAATCACTGCGTCACCGTGTTCCCATGTTTAATAACATGCTTTAATTCCTATCATCATGAAAATGATAACAAGTATACATCTCAGTATTTAAATTTAATATCATGAATGTAATGGATTCTGTGTCCTGTCAGAGGAAGAGAAAGCCTGTTTAAGAAGCATGTAGTGATTCACACACATAGAGCACATAGAAGAACAAATACAATGCAAAGCATTTAACGTGCTACTTTAGTTACGGTGGTATTTGAGAAACTAGTAAATTAAAGATTTTAAGATGAAGTTTATGATATTCTACTTTAATGACAAAATAAACTACGTGATTAATGTGGAAATTTTGAGATCAAAGTTCTGTGCATTTTTTCCCACTGTGTGCCTATTTTTTTTTCTTTTCTCTGTACCCTAATAAGACTTCCATATGACACTCAGACGGTGGGCTACGACTCGCCTTTTTATTTTGGGCACTTTGCGACTATGTGAACTTGAACTTTTGAGTTTCTCCGACACTCTATTTCACTCAATCAACTTCCTTTTGTTGTTTATACCACTGTTTAAACCAACAAATAGTATGTTTTTCCTTGCCTTCACTTGGTATTCGCTGAAATTCTTCTATTTTCCTCCGTGCTTTTGCCATTGCCTTTTCACATAACGCTGAGCTTAAGGGTTATTTATATTGATTTGCATATTCAAAGAGGCGTAATTCTGAGAGGAGTTGGGGAGGGGCAGCAGGCGCATGTATGTGCATTACTTTTCACACTGACCTGGATTTATGTAACGGAAGAATGTGGAAGTTGGCATACACATAGATTTATGCAACTGGATTTTTTTGTGCCTACGAACATTTCCGCTTTTGTCCATATGTCATGTTTTAGTGTGGTGTTTTGCATTAAGCTCCAGGACTGTTGGAGTATCAAGGTTAGATTAACCAACTAATTTACTAGTAATGGATAATATTTATAACTTTATTCAAATAAAATACAGTAATCCCTCCTCCATCGTGGGGGTTGCGTTCCAGAGCCACCCGCGAAATAAGAAAATCCGCAAAGTAGAAACCATATGTTTATATGGTTATTTTTATATTGTCATGCTTGGGTCACAGATTTGCGCAGAAACACAGGAGGTTGTAGAGAGACAGGAACGTTATTCAAACACTGCAAACAAACATTTGTCTCTTTTTCAAAAGTTTAAACTGTGCTCCATGACAAGACAGAGATGACAGTTCTGTCTCACAATTAAAAGAATGCAAACATATCTTCCTCTTCAAAGGAGTGTGCGTCAGGAGCAGAGACTGTCATAAAGACAGAGAAAGCAAACAAATCAATAGGGCTGTTTGCCTTTTAAGTATGCGAAGCACCGTGGCACAAAGCTGTTGAAGGTGGCAGCTCACACCCCCTCCGTCAGGAGCAGGGAGAGAGAGAGAGAGAGAGAGATAGAGAGAGACAGAGAAAAACAAACATGTAAAAATCAATACGTGCCCTTCGAGCTTTTAAGTATGCGAAGCACCGTGCAGCATGTCGCTTCACTAAGCAGCTGCACAGAAGGTAGCAACGTGAAGATAATCTTTCAGCATTTTCAGACGAGCGTCCGTATCGTCTAGGTGTGCGAACAGCCCCCCTGCTCACACCCCCTACGTCAGGATCAGAGAAAGCGCAAGAGAGAGAAAGAGAAAAGTAAGTTGGGTAGCTTCTCAGCCATCTGCCAATAGCGTCCCTTGTATGAAATCAACTGGGCAAACCAACTGAGGAAGCATGTACCAGAAATTAAAAGACCCATTGTCCTCAGAAATCCACGAACCAGCAAAAAATCCGCGATATATATTTAAATATGCTTACATATAAAATCCGCGATAGAGTGAAGCCGCGAAAGGCGAAGCGCGATATAGCGAGGGATCACTGTATTGCATTACTGAAAAGATCTCACACTATTATTATATGAAATCCAGCAGAATATTCTACTATTCTACCCTTCTAATAACCAATAAATGAACTTAAAGCTATATGCTGCAGTTAAAGAAACACATCACGGTTTTCAAAAAGGGAAATATCTGATTTGAATGGAAAGTAATCATTATTCTATTAATAAAGTAGAACAACACACACCATGTTAAAAAAGTATTAAATTCATAAAATATGTTTTCATAAAATAACATTAATGTTGTATGAACAGTACTCAAGTTTTACATTTAGAGATATTTTTTGATCTTTTTTTAGTATGTATTTATTTTTACAACAATGCTGATGTCATTTCTTATGATGGAACAGCATTTCCATACATATTCAGCTTACTTGAAACTTTTCAGTTATTACATGAAATGTTTGTAGGATGTGATATGCATCTGAGTCTATGCCTAAACAGAGTTCTGCTTATGTATATAAAAAATGTATTTCATCCTACCTGTTTTCCCAGATGGATGGCAAATGCATGACAGCCTCCTTATAAAAGATTGTATTTGACTAGCTGTTAATCAAGAAGGAAAGTGAGGGAAAAACATCAGTCGCTAGGGGAACAGAGGGTTCTCTCAGGTGACAGAAAGAAAGAAAAGAAGATTGGACAGGCTTGTCAGATCTAGCTGACGTCAGACATTGACACAATTAGCAGATCCTTTTGGCAGAGTTGTAGAATTCATGTCTGCTTGAACTATATACAGTAAGGGTAAGAATACTAATGTAATGTACTAATCCCATTCCTTATTCTAAGCAATAAACTATAGTGTTAAAAAAGAAGAAACTTATGAATATCGTTTCTGCAAAGAGTTTTAAATCAGTTGTAGGACAAGGCTGGAAATTTGAATGTCATATAACATCTTATACTGAGTTTGATACAGAACCTTTCTAGTCAGCGGAGTGGTAACCTGTCCTCCAGGCATGCTTGCTTTGTACCTAGCTGATTTTTGAGATTTTTTTGTCATCACTTTATGCCTTTATGTCACCTAGAATATAACTGAATGCTATTGCCGATTTAATTCAACTTATGTGTTTTCAGATAAGAAACTTGAGATAGATAGATAGATAGATAGATAGATAGATAGATAGATAGATAGATAGATAGATAGATAGATAGATAGATAGATAGATAGATAGATAGATAGATAGATAGATAGATAGATAGATAGATAGATAGATAGATAGATAGATAGATAGATAGATAGATTTGCCATGATTCTCTGATTTATCCTAAATAGCTTAAAAAGCCTAGAGTAATAGGGTGCAATTTAAAATGCCAAATCATTGTATTATGGTCAATTAGCAAAGAACCCAGCAATTAACTCTGATTCTATTATGTTTTGTCATGCAATTTTTGCATGTGTTTTACTGCATGTATATTTTCTAACACCATAACCAAAACACTTACAGACAGTTTCCTTCTGTTTGAAGCCCAGAGGATAACACTGTAGTGAAGCATAAATAAAGACTGCCACTAGCAAGGAATAACTGGCAGCAGACAAAGCCCGAGCCAGCAAACTGTCACAGCTGCTCTGCAGGGTTTATAAGCTTTATCAAATAGGGGCTGGCTAATTCACTTGCAGAGGTGTACTGATAACGCTGCCTTCTCTGCCTTGCTTTCATTACAATCAGGGAGATAGACAGGTCCCGAGGACAGATCCCTCCACAACACTTGTCCCTCTCAAGCATATGTCTGTCTACTTGACGCAAACTGCCAGGTTAAAATGTGCTTGCCCTTTAAATTAAGAATGTTAGTGATACACCGATAATCTGACACTTGGAGCACTACGAAAAAAAAAGGGAAAAGAGAGGAAAAAATCCACCAGTGCTGTGATCTTGCAGTATACCAATTACAACACTTGCACTGGAATGCTGAAGATTAATCCTGCATTTAAGAAAGGTGCTGTTTTATGGAATTTTGCTGTTTCAAAGTCCTCCTTCCTTTTGCCCTGTTCCAGTTTAAACCCCAGTATATCAAAGTCACTTAAGTCGGAAAGTGTTTGTTTAAATTGCACACAACACTCCCACATCGATAGCATCCATAAAAACAGCATAAACACGGAAGGCCAATGTAAGAAAGAAACACAGACTCACATTATTTCTTCCCAAAGATATTCAAAAGGTGATATACAATATATTTAATTGTTTATGCATTATATTATGCATTAACAACAAATGGTTCTAGACGGTGACTCCATCCACCACAGAGCACTACAGAACATACCCCTCAGACAAATGTCTGCACTCAAAAAAATGAATAATGCATATATCTTCAAAATCAGCCCTTTTACAAATATTGTATGTACTGTATATTTCAAATGTATTCTAGACAGAATATATAGAGTACAAGCCAAACAGATATATAGTTGCTTGGCTACGTCTGACAAACACACCACATCTAGCCTAGCAGCTGAATGACCATTTGTTATTTATTTCAAATTTTGCATGCAAATGTCCAAGTCCAGGATGCTGTTGTGTTTATGCACAGATGCACATTCACTCATTCTGTGCTCACTTGGGACAATCCAAATACATTTATATGGGAGAATGTTTATTGTGCTTTGAGTAACATCACAACACTATATATGATTTTTTTTCCTCTTTAGGAGTTATTATATTCAGAATACAAGGTTGAAAAATTCACCCTAGGAAACAGTAGTTTTCAGTCCTTGATCATCATTATACTGTCTCTATAAAAATAAGAAAATGAATGTAAACATAGAATGAAGGTTAAATAAAAATGTTCCCAATGCTTTCACAGATTGATACAATAATCTCTAGCAAGGTTTAAAAAGATAGATAGATAGATAGATAGATAGATAGATAGATAGATAGATAGATAGATAGATAGATAGATAGATAGATAGATAGATAGATAGATAGATAGATAGATAGATAGATAGATAGTGGCACACACATGTGCTTGGGCATCAACATAAAGGCTCATTTAAATGTAATTACATTCCCCACCAGGGGTTGGCATTGTTGCCCAATGCCTTTTCTCTTCCTCCCTCTGCAGAAGCAGTGCCTGACAGTCACATCCCTAATGATGTCACTTCAGTTTCCAGCTGAACCCGCCTCCTCCTGTCCTCCCAAGTGAAAACCGTCTCCGTCTCCATCTTGGAGCCCAATGAAAATCGTCTCATGTCATAACAACATTTATTATTTTTGATTTGTATTTTATTTTTGCTGCAGTGGGTTGGCACCCTGTCCGGGATTGGTTCCTGCCTTGTGCCCTGTGTTGGCTGGGATTGGCTCCAGCAGACCCCCGTGACCCTGTGTTCGGATTCAGCGGGTTGGAAAATGGATGGATGGATGGATGGATTTTATTTTTGGACTGACGATTATACGGAGATCACCATGGTGCCCCAACACTTTATCTATGTTTTTTTTCTCATTCTTACGATAGATAGATAGATAGATAGATAGATAGATAGATAGATAGATAGATAGATAGATAGATAGATAGATAGATAGATAGATAGATAGATAGATAGATAAAGCAAATAACTGTTATTATTGTTTTTACTCTTGTGGTTGCAATACACGCCTTCCCTTAGAAATGGCTGCATTAACTTGTTAAAGTCAGCTGCAGTAGCTTATAATTTTCTTCAACAATAGGAATCATACATTACAACTACAGACTGGGGGTGTTTTTAAATTCTTGAAAGTCAAATTTAGCTTTATGTTTCTTTAGTTACTCTATGTAAGGCATCCAAAAAAGATTTAAGGTTTGCTTGATATTACTATGATATTTGGCATAGATTTTCTTTTTTCTTGATTTACCATTTTTGACAGAAGGAAGCTAAATATATAAAACTTTAGCCTATGTATCTCTCTATTATAAAAAAAATCCTGCAGAGAAACAGTAGGGCTTTGAGACGTGATCTTCACGTTAAGAACACGGAAGACACTTAAAAGACCCGCGAGACGAAAGAGATTGGCCACGGAGCGTCTTGCGTGGACCTTAAACATGAGACTTTGTGCCAAGAGGTTGACCCAGGACTGTCTCGCGATGACGTAGAACATGAGATTCTTTGCAAAACATGCCCTACTTACAACCAAATAAGAGCACAGGCAGCAACACATTCAGTCGTGTTTTGGCTTTGAGCACACACTTGATCCAGGGCTCTCAGCGCATATAAAGCATATAAGGACAATATGTGATAGATGAAACGTAAACGACTAAACAAAGACGAAAGCAGCGTGGGGGCCAGGGGGTGCCCCAACGCCTTGGCAGCCCTGGATCTCTTCCACCACACCCGGAAGTGCTGGGGGGAAGAGGATCAGGGACACCCGGAGTGCTTCCGGGTACGCAGCTGGCACTTCCACCACACTGGGGAGTGCCGGTGGAAGATTGTCGGGAGGCACCTGGAGCACATCCGGGTGATTATAAAAGGGGCCGCCTCCCTTCATTCAGGACTTGAGTCGGGTGGAAGAGAGACGAGGTCTGGGAGGAGGCAAGGAGGCGGCCTGAAGAGAGAGAGAAGGCATTGTGTTGTGACCAAGACTTTGGGGACCTGGGGACTGTGAGCACTTAATTGTAAATATGGAATTGTATAATAAACGTGTGTGGGGTGATTTAAACGTGTCTGCCTGTCTGTGTCTGGGACATGTACCACAAGGGATATTGTGATTTGATAGCTGTTGAATCATGGCATTTGTATTTCCCTTCTTATTTTGTGTTTTTGAAGTTTTTTCTTATAAAAGTGATCTACAGTACTTTTCAAATTATGTGATTATATTATAAATCAAAGTCAAATATATAAGATTTAACTCCATCTCTATTTTATTTTAATCTTCTTCTTCTTTCGGCTGCTCCCGTTAGGGGTTGCCACAGCGGATCATCTTCTTCCATATCTTTCTGTCCTCTGCATCTTGTTCTGTTACACCCATCACCTGCATGTCCTCTCTCACCACATCCATAAACCTTCTCTTAGGCCTTCCTCTTTTCCTCTTCCCTGGCAGCTCTATCCTTAGCATCCTTCTCCCAATATACCCAGCATCTCTCCTCTGCACATGTCCAGTCCAAACCAATGCAATCTTACCCCTCTGACTTTGTCTCCCAACTGTCCAACTTGAGCTGACCCTCTAATGTACTCATTTCTAATCCTATCCATCCTCGTCACACCCAGTGCAAATCTACTTTAACTCTGCTACCTCCAGCTAAGTCTCCTGCTTTCTGGTCAGAGCCACCGTCTCTAACCCATATGACATAGCTGGTCTCACTACTGTCCTGTAGACCTTCCCTTTCACTCTTGCTGATACCTGTCTGTCACAAATTACTCCTGACACTCTTCTCCACCCATTCCACCCTGCCTGCACTCTCTTTTTCACCTCTCTTGCACAATCCCCATTACTCTGTACTATTGATTCCAAGTATTTAAACTCACCCACCTTCGCCAACTCTACTCCCTGCATCCTCATCATTCCACTGACCTCCCTCTCATTTACACACATGTATTCTGTCTTGTTCCTACTGACCTTTATTCCTCCCCTCTCTAGAGCATATCTCCACTTCTCCAGGGTCTCCTCAACCTGCTCCCTACTATCGCTACAGATCACAATGTCATCAGCAAACATCATAGTCCACGGAGACTCCTGTCTAATCTCGTCTGTCAACCTGTCCATCACCATTGCAAATAAGAAAGGGCTCAGAGCTGATCCCTGATGTAATCCCACCTCCAACTTGAATGCATCTGTCACTCCTACTGCAGACCTCATCACTGTCACACTTCGTACATATCCTGTACAACTCTTATGTACTTCTCTGCCACTCCCGACTTCCTCATACAATACCACAGCTCCTCTAGAGGCACCCTTTCATATGCTTTCTCCAGGTCCACAAAGACGCAATGCAACTCCTTCTGGCCTTCTCTAAACTTCTCCATCAACATCCTCAGAGCAAACATTGCATCTGTGGTGCTCTTTCTTGGCATGAAACCATACTGCTGCTCACCAATCATCACCTCACTTCTTAACCTAGCTTCCACTACTCTTTCCCATAACTTCATGCTGTGACTCATCAATTTTATCCCCCTGTAGTTACTACAGTCCTACACATCCCCCTTATTCTTAAACATCGGCTTCAGTACACTTTTTCTCCACTCCTCGGGCATCCTCTCACTTTCCACGATTCCATTAAACAATCTGGATTGTTGAGCATTCCATCTCTCATTTTTGTGATGTTTTTGTGAAACAATGACAATTGAGTCATTTAAGGAATTACAATTTTTAGAAAGATTTTTTAGCCAGGGATAATACACATAACAGTTTATTAACCAAAATCAGAATAAAACTAAAATGGCACACCATGGCCCTCCTGGAGTTGCACCCAAGCCATCAATCTTGCATATCCAAAATGAAATATTTGTACTTGTAAATTGGGCAGAAATAATTAAAATATGTATGCTAATGTAAGAATAATAAAACGGAAAGTATAAAACTGGACATGAGGTGAGAAAGTTGGCTCGAAAATAAACACACGAGAATGCAGAGCAATGGCTCTGAAAGCACACATAGGGCAAGATATAGTTTTTTTTTTTCAAATATTTGACACAACTATTCTTGTTTATAATGTACTTTTACCTCATGAAGTAAATCATTGTATTTTTTATTAATACCATGAATTTGGGTGTCTAATGCTAAATCAGACATTTAATGTTTGTGACTGGATTACTTCATGAATAGAAAGAAAATGTAATATTAATACAATACAGAGAGAAACAGAAACAGAGAGCGGTGTATCTTACAATAATAGCAAACTGAAATCAAGAGATAACACAGCAGACATGATTACCACATCTTGAACATCAGGACTAGCTAAAGAGAGTATTTTGCACTATTTGTTTCATTTCAACTTCGGTGGGCTGGCACCCTGCCTGGGGTTTGTTTCCTACCTTGCGCCCTGTGTTGGCTGGGATTGGCTCCAGCAGACCCCCATGACCCTGTAGTTAGGATATAGCGGGTTGGATAATAATTTAACATACACGTGCAATGACTATCAACTCAAGGCAGAGGTTTGGGAAATAAACCTGGGGTTATCCTAGCCATCTTAAAAGATTCAAATAAGTTAACAGTTAACTTTTTATTGTATAAGTGTATATTTGTATTTATTCTAATATTAATAGTGTTTTCAAAAGGAAGCAAATACTTATTGCCTAGGTAGCATTTTGTGTTTTTTGCATTATTTATTTTTCAGCGTCATGTTTTGAGTTTATGTTGCACTTCTTTTTTCATATATTTGTAAGGATGTGCTTATAACTGGAAGAGCTCTTTAGAATTAACTAAATAGATTTAACTTTATATTTATCCAAAGCAAAATGACCTTTTTACTTTTTGTTTGGTTACAACATTAGAACAGTCTAGTTGAGGACAGGCCATTCAGCCCAACAAAGCTCACCAGTCCTATCCACTTAATTTTTCCAAAATAACATCAAGTCAAGTTTTGAAAGTCCCTAAAGTCTTATTTTCTTTCCACACTACTTGGTAACTTATTCCATGTGTATATGGTTCACTATGCAAAGAAAAACTTCATAACGTTTGTGTGAAATTTACCCTTAACAGGTTTACAACTGTGTCCTTGTGTTCTTGACAAACTCATTTTAAAGTAACAGTCTTGATCCATTGTAATAATTCCCTTCATAATTTAAAACACTTCAGTCCTGTGTGGTGGATGGCTGGCTGCTCAACCTGGCCGGGACACCCAAAGAACAGAAGGATAGGGGAAGGCAGCTACTGTGGGACACTGCCTCTCCCAAGACGCTAGATGGTGAATTCCCTGCAGCATAGCGGTGCCCTGGACTCCTGCAGGGCATCATGGAATCTGTAGTTCGGCATCAAAGCCCTGCTGGGTACTGTGGGTGCCACCAGGAGATGCTGCAGGGAGATCTGGGGATTTTTAATTTCCATATTGCCCTGAAGTACTCCCAAGTCACGGGATAGGAAGCCCCAAAGTACTTCCCCGCTGAAGAAAAACCTCATGTCATGGGGACGGAAGAACGGAAGCACTTCCAGGTCAAGGACTATATAAAGGAATGCTGGAGACCCAGCAAGCGAGACGGAGTTGGGAGGTAGTAGGACAGAGCTTGCTGGGAGGAGTGGAGGAGAGATTTGTGTGCGTTATTATTATCACTATTGGTATTATATTGCCTGTGTATGGTGGCAGAGGTGCTTCAGGGCACTACAAGATGAAGAAAAACAATTAAAAATCTTCTTGGTAATTTTACCCTGTGTTCAGTGTGTCTGTGTGTTGGGTTGAAAGGGGCGACAGCGACCCCTAGTGTCTTACACCTGTCACCTCTTATTCTTCTTTTGCTTAAACTGTATAGGCTCGGCTCTTTTAATCTTTGCTCATAATTCATCCTCTGTAGCCCTGGAATTAGCCTAGTCACTCTTCTCTGGGCTTTTTCCAGCAGTGTTATGTCTTTTTGTAGCCTGGAGACCGAAACTGCACATGGTACTCCCGATGAGGCCTCACCAGTGCGTTATAAAGCTTGAGCATAACCTCCTTGGACTTACTCTACATATCAGGATGCTATATAACCTAACATTCTGTTAGCCTTCTTAATGGCTTCTAAACACTGTCTGGCAGTTGATAGTGTCAGGTCTACTGCAATGCCTAAAACCTTCTCATAAGATGTATTATCAATTTTCAGGCTTTCCATTTGTGCATTCAAACCTAACAGTTTTACTTCCTAATGTGTAATGTTTTACATTTACAGACATTAAATTTCATCTGCCACAAATCTGCCAAAGCCTCAATGCTGTCCATGATTCAATAGATTCCAGATTATCTGCCGATCCATGTATGTTGGTTTCATCTGCAAACTTTACCTAGCTTGTTATTTATATTATTGTGTTATTTATATTTATATTATAGTTAGAGTGTTCTGTTATTAGTTGTAGAAACTTAAATGTGAGATCAGAAAGGAGTCATTTATTAAACATAATAACAGAATGCAATATCTTTCACTGTTGAGTACTTTCCCTCATAAGGATTAGCTTGATTTTTGGCAGCTTGTGATCTTGAGTTTAGCAGCATGGCCATTGTAATCCATACACATATTTATTCACTCTATCTTTACAACTATTGACTTTAACTGCTTGATTCAAGTCAGAGGTATGCACAGTCAGTGCTTATATCACCAGCATCATGCAAGATGCAAGTTAGCCCCAGAAGGATTGCTATTGAAGCAAATAAATTTATCATTGATCAACAATATACAAACAAATAAACAGACAGATAGCTACATTTAACGAAAATTAATAAGCTTGCAGTTGTGTACAGACTTATGTTTACTTGGACAATATAATATATGAAGATTTACATTTCAAATTATGATTTATATTGGATAAATTATTTGACATAAGCTTTAAAAGACCAGTTATTACATGTATATTTGAAACAAAAAAAAATCATTCGTTATATGAATACTGTCTGCACAGCCTATTAAATGTGAACCCTACCTATTGAGCTATCTTTTTCATCAAAAAGGGTCTGACAATTGTAAGCTTACAATGTCTGATCACTGTAGCATGATCACAAACCATAAGAATACCTTCATCTGCTGAAGCACTAATCAATTGACTCTTTCTTTAGAAAATATCTTAGCATGACTAAATCAATGCATATCAAATCTCAGCCTGAAAACCTGAAAGAAGTCTCTGTCCTTTGTATAATTCTAGGCAGCATACTGTACCACCATTTGATTCAATCACATCCATAATGAAATTCTAGACCTATACATATACATTTGATCAAGTAAGCCAAAAAGCCTAATTTCCAGACTTCGTCTGTCTCTTACATTTTTGTTGAATTTCATCTTCACTGTTAGCTAAATAAAGGCCTGAAAAAACATTTTCACTATAGAGTATTGTAAGCTCAAGCCAACAAGACAGTATCCCTATAGAATCATGAGAGTCAGTTGGTTTGGTTTTAAGCATTGGCCACATTTCTAATGATGTTGACAATGAAGAGCTTAGGCCAGCTGGGGAATGTCTTGCTCACTGCACAAGACTAGTCCTTTTTGTCGGCAAGGTGTCCTGTGGAGCTTAACAGAAGTGTCTCAGGGCAATGTTGCAGAAAATGGCCCCAGCAGATGGTGGGGAAATAGGTTCTCATTCATCATCAGCCCTCAGGTGCCAATACAAAGATCAGAGAGGTTCATGAAACCTTCAATAGGGCATTTCAGAGACAGAGTGAAGAAGAACAATAAGCACTAATACATCAAAGGATCCAAATAATGCTGTGTTACCTGAATGTTTCCCTCAAGTGCATTGTAAGTCTATTTGTTCCCTGTGTGAACTAAAAAATATACCTGTGAGCAACAAAGGTAAAAGTACAAATCCAAGTAGTCAATAACAAGAGCAGAACATATAAAATACTGTAGTCACTGAGACTAAAGACAAAAGGTTGTTATTATAATAATATGTAATTAAAAATAAACAGGTTTCTTAGTTATTCAAACAAACCAAAATATACTCCATATATAAAAAAAAAACACACGCATGCAAGGAAATGTAAAAACTCTAAAAAATAATTATAATAAAAACAAAACTTTCTTATCAACCATATTTAGTCACAGAGCTTAGAACATCTAAACAGCAGCTAAGTGGTCCAAGATGATAATGATAAAATTAAATAATTTAGCACAGCTGAAAATGAAGAAAATAGCCCTCTTTATTCTGCAAATTTTAGGAAAGAAAAGATTCCAACACAGACCTATCACTAATTCAAATATGGAGATGTAAATGCATTTCTACACACTGAAGACCCGATTTCATAGTCTGTTGATTACTTCTGTCCAAGAAGTAATGCTGGATATCTACTATATATTGATATGGACTGGGTAATGTGTGAGGAACAAAAGGATGCCTCATTGATTGATGGAAATGAAAATTATCAACCTACAGAGGGCTAAAGTTAACCGAAATTTCATTGCAGCAACTAAAAACCATACTCATTAGTTTGTATGGCCCCCACGTGCTTGTATGTATGAACTGACAACATGTGGGCATGCTACCAATGAGATGACGGATGGTGTCCTGGGGGATCTCCTCGCAGATCTGGACCAGGGCATCACTGAGCTCTTGGACAGTCTGAGGTGTAACCTGGTGGCATTGGATGAACCAAAAAATAATGTCCCAGAGGAGTTCTATTGGATTTAGGTCAGGTGAGCGTGGGGACCAGTCAATGGTATCAATTCCTTCATCCTCCAGCAACTGCCTGCATACTCTTGCCACATAGGGCTGGGCATTGTCATGCACCAGGAGGACCCATTACCCACTGCACCAGCATAGGGTCTCACAATGGGCCCAAAGATTTCATCCTGATACCTAATGGCAGTCAAGGTGCCATTGTCTAGCATGTAGAGGTCCGTGCGTCCCTCCACTGATATGCCTCCCCAGACCATCACTGACCCACCACCAAATGGTCATGCTGAACGATGTTACAGGCAGCATAACATTCTCCATGGCTTCTCTAGACCCTTTCATGTCTGTCACATGTGCTCAGGGTGAATGGGCTCTCATCTGTGAAAAGCACAGGTCGCCAGTGGTGGACCTGACAATTCTGGTATTCAATGGCAAATGCCAATTGAGCTCCATGGTTCAAGGGCAGTGAGCACAGGGCCCACTGGAGGACATTGGGCCTCCAGGCCACCCTCATGAAGTCTGTTTCTGATTGTTTGGTCAGAGACATACACACCAATGGCCTGCTGGAGGCCATTTTGTAGGGCTCTGGCAGTGCTCATCCTGTTCCTCCATGCCCAATAGGAGCAGATACTGGTCCTGCTGATGGGTTAAGGACCTTCTACGGCCCTGTCCAGAAAGGTAAGCTTTGCTCAGGCATTTGGTTTGAGAGGGGCACCTATTTTATGGCAGAACATTAACTCAGATGCATCTTGCAACTTTGTAAAATATTCTAAATCTATCATAGAAACTTATTTTTAATACTTAACAATAAAGAAAATGTTAAAATAATTTGGGTACATAATTCCATTTCTACTATAAAGAGGCATGCATATTAATGTTTTTGTATATGTTGGGCTGTTACTATACACATTTGGATTACAAGGTTTATTTTCCTCTAATTAATGAAAAAACATAGGGAACCACCTCAGTTTTTCACAATATTGTAAAAATATGTACTCATACAGTTATTGAAAACATTACCACACCAATAAATCATCAACAATAAATTCCAATTAAAAAGTCCTATAAATATACATGGGTTTTCCAGGGCTATGTCCTTACATATTTTTTCATTAGCAAAGAACTGGACAGTGCTGACTGTGCAATACCATTAGATTATTAGTTCATTAGTTATTACCTCTTCCATTTGTCCATTTGTCATTTATTGGTTTGGTTTGTGGTACAGATTGTTTCTAAACTATATATTTACTTACCCAGCTACAATTTGATTGTCTCGTAATATTTTATTGGTGATGACAAAAGAAAAAATCTGTAAGGTGGGTTCAAATGTTTAATAATACCCATCATTCGGTGCATGTTGCAGCAATATATATTGTTTTCATCTGTTATGTAGACATTTATTGAATGTTTTAAAACACTATAACTCTTACCTACATACAGTTTCCTTATTCTGACTTAAGTGTTATTTAACACCAATTTCATTCATCCATCACAAATCCATAATCCACATCAGGGATGCAGGAGCTGAAGCCTCTCCCAGCAGCAGTGGACACAATTCAGGAAGCAGCCCCAGGCAGGTCATCAGTCCAGTACACACATTCTACCACACTTACCTTTACAGGTTTAATTTAAATTCACCAACTACAGTAATACTAGTTTTTGTATGTGGTAAGAAAACTAGCAGACCTGGAGAAAATGCATTCAGACATAAAGAAATGGAGCAGACTTCCTCAGGCAGTGCCTGGGCTGGGATGTCATGGCAAGAGTCTGAACTTAAAGACAACTGTATAAAGAAACAGCTTGAACGTGCTGCCTACTACAACTTGCCTCATTTACATTATTTTTTTTCAACAAACAAAAAGCAGAAAAGAAAATAAAAGTAACAAAGGTAATGCATATTTAATCCAACAATTGTGACACTAGAGGGTGCTGTTGCTCCTCAAACCCAATAGACAAACGCCCAAGACACCAGGTAAAAGCACCAAGAAGTATTTTAATTTCTTTTTTACCTCCTTGTAATGTGCCTTCACAGCCACAGCCACATTAAACAAGCAGTGCAACACTAAATAAACACAATAACACAATTCTCCTCTCCACTACACCTCCCAGCAAGCTCTGTTACACTCCTCCCAATTCCAGCTCCTTTGCTGGGTCTTCATTAGTCCTTTTTATAGTCCTTGACCCGGAAGTGCTTCTGTCCTTCCGTCCATGTGATTCACCAGCACTTCCAGGTCAGATGGAGACTTGTATTTTCTTCAGCCAGGAAGTACTTCTGTCCTTCCGTCCTCATGACTTGGGAGTACTTCCGGGCTATATTGGAAACAGAAGTCCCCGTGTCTCCCTGCAGTGTACCCTGGCGGCACCCACGGTACCCAGCAGGGCTGTGAAGCCAAACTCCATCTCCCATTGTGCCCTGTGGAAATCTGGGGCACCGCTAAGCTGCAGGAAAGTCGCCACTTAGTGTCCAGGGGGTTTCATCCGGGTTGAGCTGCCGGCCTTCCATCACACAAGTAATTCAATGTCAGGATTTTTGTGAATCTGAGAATGTAACTGCCTTCTTCATTTTTCTGTGTTTTGTTTGCTTTATTTGGTTTTTATTCTGTTTGAATTTTATAGCTTGCTTTGTTGGCAGATGCAGATGAAATTGTTATTCAAAGAATTGGAGAATCAAAAAGGCAACACAGGAAGGAATGTCAAAACAGATTCTCAACAGAGTAGTCTCATAAATCAGAAACCAATTGAATGGGAAATGTCAAGTTTAAATCAAATCAAATAAGTCAAAACCAATACTCAAAAAACCTTCAAAAGAAAATTGGCAGAGAAATTAGTTTTCTTAAGCCTAACAAAAAAGTTTTTCTTCAAAGCAAAGTGCAGAAAACTGCAGAGTATGTGGTCAAATATTAAATAAGATGGCTGCCAATACCATGTAACTATGTCTCATGACACCACACAAATGAACGCATAATAGAAACGACCTCTAGTGATGCTTACAGTCACAGCAAAACTTGATAGCATCACCATTGTCATGAAAAGAATGATTAATCCAAAAAATGTCTAAACTAAGAGGTCAAAATGAAGTGGCAAACGGAACAAAACCTTCAGACAAAAGTCAGTAGTCAAAAAGCAAAGAAGTAGGTCCTGATCATAACAAAGAATTCCTTTCTGTAACTAATTAAGAAGTAGTCTTCTTTTCTTATGAGTTTATATAAAAGCTTGAATGTAATCTGTTGTCAGAAATTTTATGGCCGCTCCCATCCATCCATCCATTTTCCAACCCGCTGAATCCGAACACAGGGTCACGGGGGTCTGCTGGAGCCAATCCCAGCCAACACAAGGCAGGAACCAATCCTGGGCAGGGTGCCAACCTACCGCAGGACACACACAAACACACCAGGGCCAATTTAGAATCGCCAATCCACCTAACCTGCATGTCTTTGGACTGTGGGAGGACACTGGAGGGCCTGGAGGAAACCCACGCAGACACGGGGAGAACATGCAAACTCTATGCAGGGAGGACCCGGGAAGCGAACCCGGGTCTCCTAACTGCAAGGCAGCAGCGCTACCACTGTGCCACCGTGTCACCCTCCCATGAAAATGATTCTCATAAAATGGACTAAACAAAATGTAGACAGACACTAGCAGTAAATGATTTCCTTCAGTTTACATGTAGGTCCAGCTCTACCATAAAAGTGAACTAGATGGTCACCTAGGGCATCAAAGTTTTTTGGGGTTAGAATTTTGTAAAGTGAACAACAAACACAAACTTAGCAGAGCAAAGCAAACACAGCTGTTGCCATTTTTTCTATTGATCTTTGGCACCCAGCCCCTGATTTTCCCTCCTGTTGCTGCCCCCCACATTGTTTGTGTGACTCACATTAATCTCCAAGGGGTAAATAATAAATCTCTCCTCCACTGTTCAATATGATATCCACAGACGACTGCCATGCATCTTCAAGGGGGACCTCCCACTGCCATACGTTGAACCTTATGACATTCGGGTACAACTTACATGAATCTTCCCAATATTCAATTTGACCTCTTTGTGCAACTACCACAAAACAACAAACGGAAAACCACCCTGCGATCTGCGATAATATGTATAGAAATTTCCTTTAAGTCTCTCAGGTCTGGGTGCAACATGGTCACTTTTCAATACGATATCAAAACGCTGAGCCAGCCTTGGCAACGTGGAGACTGGCTAAGCACGATAAAGCCTTTACTGGTATGGAATGATTAAAACAGTATGTTACAGGCTCCATTTCATTTGAATTTATGGAGCTTATTAATTATAATATTATTGAATATTATATATACTCTGTCAGGTGCAACTGTTAGATATGAGGTTCTTTTTTAATTTTCATTGGGTTTTCTTGAGCCTGGAAAATTCATCTTGGTGTTGTTTTGGGGATTATAATACCCAAGGAATCTAATTGTACAGTCAGAATATTACTTGGATTGTTCATTTTGAGGTTGATTATTTTTAACCTTCTTTTCCATTGCCATTTAGTTTGATGATCAGTGCCACTATCTTATGGCTTTGCATCTCCCATTTCCATGAGGATTCTCCTATTATGCAGTTGTGATGTTATTGGTATACCAATATAAAAATTCACCAAAAACATTGACTTGTTTCTGAAATTGGACCAAACCTGGCAACATATTTTCCTTGATATTCTGATTACAAGTTATTGAAACAAAGTTCTGCCAAATCAAAGTTTTGACTCTGATTTTTTTGGTTTATGATTTGGTTTTGATGACATTTTTCTCCCGATCTTTTCAATCAGAACAGCAAGTCCTGCACGTTAATGTATTGACAGAATATTCAGAGTTGAGAAATAGATGATGTCAATCAGGCTGATCAATATATCCTTAGCCATTGATGAATCAACAGACAACACAGACATGGTGCAACTGTGCTGTCCAATATTTTTAGGGAGCAGAACTTAAAGTTAAATTGCACCTTCAGGGCTTGGGTGAAGGTTGTGGGAGCCTCAGCAACTGCCTCTTTTTCTCTTAATGCTATTTTCGAACACTGGATTTGAAGGAGTGAATTTCAACATGCTCAACTTCTAGGCACAGTTTTAAGGCCTTCAATTTCATTTGAGGAGATGGATTTCAACCCAAAGTAATTACAAATTTAGTGGATTTTATTGATTTGGGGGGATCTCACTATTGAATAATAATGCTAATCATAGTGTCACACATGTGCACATGGGAGGCAGCTAGAAGGACCAAAAGAAGGTAATTCCACGCCAGGCCAGGGGGTGGTGGGGTGCAGTAAACCTTTCTCTTTTATCCCTGCAGACCAGACATGGGAAATTCTGCCTGATTCCAACAACGTCCCTTCCTGTTCTGCCTGATGATACAACTTCCGTTTCCGGCCCAAGAATGTCACTTCCGGTCCTGGGCCCAAGAACATCACTTCCGGTTCCACTCCCATATGATGTCATTTCCGCCAACCTGTTTTAAAAGCCAGTCATCCTCGATTTGTACTCAGTTCTGTTGTTGGACTCAACCTGTACATTTCTGTGTTACCTAATCTTCGTATTTGCAGCCTTATTCAAGTATACGGTTGGCTGCCCCAAAACTCCTTTTGGTGTCAAGGTCTATTCATTTCACAATGGACAACCGACTTATCTTACCACATGTATGTACTAAGCTTATTCACTGGGAGTACTCAGAAACCAAAAATAAATACAGCTTAAAATCAATGTGAAAATATAAATAAACATTGTAACATTATGGCTGCATATGCATGATTAGACTTAGTTATTGTTTAGGGTGTGTTCTAAACCCGAAATAGCCATTCATCTGGAATGACCACACCTGCATTAATTACTTGTAACTGCAGATGACATCCCATTCTCATCCATACTAACCAAATATGTGTCACATATTCTTTCACTATGTTTGTCAAATTTTACTTGTTGTACTAATGAACATTACTTTTTGCTTAAGAAACCCAATAAGTGATTCAAATTTAATGTTTACTGTGTACTGTACAGTATACTGTTGTAACATACCAATTAACTACATGTCTTAACAATTATTTGCTTCTTTTAACACATTCAAGATCATATCATGTGGCCTGCCTCATATTTCACAGCATTAAGAGCTGTGTCACATAAATGTCTAAGCCAATTTTGATGTTTTGAAAGACTAAATAACCATTTCAGTTTTTAAATTAATATATGGAGCAGTTCATTTAGTCACTAGTAGAATAGCTACAGGTACAGATAAGCCAGTTAGAAAATGGGTATGTAGTTGAACATACAAGTGTAGTCATATTCGACATAAATAAATGAAAGACCTGTGTGCAGCAAACACTGTCACGCAACAACATGTCGTGCTAATGACACAGATTAAAAGAAACAACATCGAAATGAAGCAAACACCTCGGCTCAACAACGTGCAAGTTAAACATCTCTACAACAGAGGACAAGGCTTGAAGTTTTCACTAAAATCATTGTCTATCTGGAGGTATTTTCTCAACATAAACATTAATAGGACTCATATGCCAGAGATACAGCTAAGACATGGTATTGCCAGTGTCTTCTTACGAAAGCCAGTGGGGCAGCAAGCACAAGTGGGTCCACATTCTCTGCCCTGAGCAATTCTTAAGAGTTAGCTGATGCCTTTCCAGGTTCACAAATATAGTAAAACTGCTAGGGAGTCTTCGGGTTGTTTTTGGTCCAAAAGACAACACACAGATATTTGTTACATTCAGATGAATGCCAGGCCTTCATTCCATTATCAGTGTGCTACGTATGGTGCTGCATAAAAAGTTAATTATCATTTGTAACTCATTCATTCAAATGCATGATGCATGTTAAAGTGATTACAGCTCATAGATGATAGAGTGCAAACTCACATCATCACACTCTCAAAGGAAACAAAAATAAAGTATTTTTAATTCTAAACTAATTCAGAATGGGATAAATGTGGCAATGATGAAAGCTTTTTTTGCTATGCAAGAGCAGTATGATTTAAACTTTTTTTGTTAAACCAAATGAGAATTTGAAAGTAATAGATATGATACCTGCAATCTTACACTGTTCTATTGCTGTTTAATCATAGTGGCAAACCTAGAATTAGTTTTCTAATTTCATTATGAATTCTCTTCTGTACCCTACCTGTCTTGGTAATCTGAATTGAGCACCTGTTACTGTCAACCTTATCTGTACGTGCCTGACTTTTAGATACATGACATCCACAGACTCTACATAATTTTAATATTGTGGCATTGGTGGCGGGCACTGCAATGGATGGATTCACTTCTCTTTACATGGCTCTTTGAGGTGTCTCTCTATCCTTAAAAAGACTGCTTGCCTTTTACTGTACTAGGTGGAAAAGCATGCAACTTTAAAGGCTGGCTCTTTATATAGGTGCCTCTGCCACTGGTGCTGTCTTTAAAAGACTGCTTGCCTTTTGCTGCACTAGTTGGAAAAGCATACAACTTTTCAGGTTTGCCCTTTACATGGGTGTCCCTGCCACTGGTGATGTAATGCCAGCTCATACTTGGGCGATTCATTCCTGATGTAACTTGTCAGTATCATTACAATATGACTGAACAAATGTGAAAGAGGATGATGACTAGGGCAAGGGAAAAAGTGCTTCCAGGCCAGATGTGGCAATTGCAGTAATTGCAGAACTTGCTTTGTTCCTGATTAAACTTTCTATTTCTGTCTACATTTAGTCAGTGCCTACCAGACAAACATTTCCAATTTACATATAATAAACAAGTATACTTGTTCTCAAAACAAGACAAGTTCTGGCTCCTCTTTCAATGATTCATTGCAGACCACTGTTATTAACATTACTTTTACAGTGAGATTCATCACTGCATGTTTGAGGGAGGTGGAGAGTACATTGGTGTAATCAGAGAAGCAGAATTTTTGAAAGAAACCTAGAGATGAGGGTGAGTTATGTAAACCTGAAATGTGCTGTAGGAATGGTGAAATTATAGTCAGTCAGTCAGAGGTGAAGGGAGTAAGAAAAGTAAAGGTAGGAGAAGCCATGGAGTCATGGTAGAACAGATTCAAAGGTGATGTAGCTATCAATCTTACTTTGAAAGAAGAGACAAAAATGATATATTAAACAGAGTTCTTACTATTTACTGCTCTATTGTAAGAGTGATGAAAAACACCTACAAACCCCATCCCTGTGGCGTTCTTGTTACTGTGGCAGACAGTAAGTTGAAAACAGAGATTTTTAGTTCTAGGCTGTAGGCTATAATTTTCAATATTAAAACACTGTTTGGTAGTCACTCTGGAACTAGAAAAACATGAATAATTTAACATTTATTTAATATTTCTTAAATGATTAACTCTCATTTTTAGACACATGTGGATACAATATAGTTCTAAAATTTGACACTATGAAAATGTTAGTAGGTAAAAGGAAAGAGGAAAAAGGGTCTTTCAAAAATGTGTTCATCTTACTTTGTGGTATAGATTATAAGAATCAGAGAAAAGAGAACTATATAAAAATACAAAACACACTCTTGGTCAGGAAGGAATAATTAATTTCTAGGGTCTGTATTCTGCTGTATTGTGTTATTCACTTTCACAAATGATTATATGTTTACTATTATTTTGGTCATGTTATCCTGTCACCATTTTTTATTTTTCTTTACAATGGACTTCACCATTTTAGAAGTTTGGAAGTCATGGAATGCAAGGCACATGATGTGCATGTTACATGACTAATGACAAAATGTCACCACTTAAAAGATAGCCATGAACGTTAAATAGCATCCGAATTTTAAGGAGCTAAACTAACAACTTAGTGAGAGACTTGTGCAAATTGAATTTGACTTTGATCTGTTTTTTGGTATTGTGCTTTCATGCTAGTGCATATGTTTACTAGGCACATTACGCACTTGTCATATAATTTGTGACATCATGACACCTGTGATATAAATGATCAAAGTATGTATTTAACATCGTCAGAAATGTCCATGCTAAACAAAAGACCTCATAAGAGATTAACAATTGAAAAATCTAAAAAAAAAAACATTTTCACAGATTTTGTTTTTTGAGGTTTGTTACAATTTTGTACTAGTCTTTGGTGAGTCGTTTACCTTTTTTTTTTTTTTGTAAAATGATTCTTCGTGATGGTAATTGTTCTCTGAGATTTCTGTTTTTCTCCAACACTCCCCAATAAAATGTTTCTGACTTTGAGTTTACCTCCTTGAATTTTGTTTAACAATATTATGGCTTAAAACTGGAGAAGAACTGTTCCTATCAAAAATGTTCAGCCAGGTGTCCATTAGTGTATATTCCAAGATGAACAAAAATATTGTATAATATGCATTCCACAGATTAATTTCCCTACTAATTTCCAATATTACAACCCTGGCTAAACATCTTGCAATGGAATAGACAAAATACTTTTTGGTTATTTCAAAAGACTTCCATTAAATATTTAACATTAAATTTGAAAGATCACACCAAAGAAGGACCATGTGTAAAAGCAATCCTAATGGCGAATGGAGAGTGAAATGGATGCATTTTTGTGCTTCATTGACAATGACACCCTACATACGGTCACTGAAAACACTAAGTGCACTAGATATTATATGATATCCAAAGCTAGAGGTCCAAACACATGAGCAACAGTTGATGAGTTAGAAATAAATGCAGCGATAGAAGTCTTTAAAATATATAGTTCAAAAAGAGTTTGTGAAGTCTCCATGGCCTCATTAGTAAACCAGTCTTCAGAGCTACATTTAATATTAATCGATTTAAGCAGACTGTGCTATTTATGAAATGTAATGATTTTGAAAAAATTGTTGCCAGAATAGCCATGGACAAATTTGCTCCATCTAAGTAATTATGGAGTGTAATAATTGAAAAGTGTAGAAAAAGCTAAAGCTGGAGAGTTAGTAACCATTTAAATGGGCATTGCAGCTTTCAGCAGTATATGCAGTGTGAAACTCTTCCTCATATATAATATTCCAAGTGGCCTCAATGGACTACATTATGTTTGCTGTGAATGCAAGTAATGATACACCAATCTAGTGGACATCGTAGTCAAGACATTGATAGTACCACTATACTACTCCGGTATAAGTTTATGGATAACTGGTTCACAAATGTGTAACTTTTAGATGATATACGGCACAAGCAAGTCACATTGTTGGCAACAGGGCACAAGAACAAATTTGATATTTCTGAACAGTTTCTGGGTGGCACGGTGGCACAGTAGTAGAGCTGCTGCCTCGCAGTAAGGAGACTTGGGTTTGCTTCCCAGGTCCTCCCTGCATGGAGTTTGCATTTTCTCCCCGTGTCTACGTGGGTTTACTCCGGGTGCTCCGGTTTCCTCCCACAGTCCAAAGACATGCGGGTTAGGTGCATTGGCGATCCTAAATTGTCCCTAGTGTGTGCTTGGTGTGTGGGTGTGTGTGTGTGTCCTGCGGTGGGCTGGTGCCCTGCCCGGCGTTTATTCCAGCAGACCCCCATGACCCTGTGTTAGGATATAGTGGGTTGGAAAATGACTGACTGACTGAACAATTTGTTTCATGTACAACAAGGGCTGGAGCATCACATCTGTTTGCTTTTTTTCCTACAATCCAGCTATAGTATCTTACATTACAAAGAAATATACGGTGGTTATTCTTCTGTTCAGCATGCATGATAACTGTCAGATTGATAAAGTGACTAGAAAACAGATACAACAAAACAAATGGCTCTTTGCAGCATGTTGATCAAATGCCTCAAAAATATACCATGCTTAAGAGAACAAAGTGCTGGCTGCTTGGCCTATTTGTTCAACTTCCCCAGCATTGCTGATATAAGCACACTGATTATTTTCCAGTAGGTTTTTGGTTTGGATAACAAAATATTGCATTTCCTTTTAGGACCCTAGCCTTCAGCTGCTGACCACTTGACTGGAGAGAAGAATCACAGCAAACTGCAGACTACTGCAGTGTGTGCCAAAAGCCACGTTGCAATGACTACAAGAATGTCACCATTGTTTGTGACTCTTGCATTGAGTAATAAAATTAAACAAAGTCAATGGCTGCTTTAATGGTTTTGTGTTGCCTAATTTGTGTAAAACATTGTGCCACTAAATAAAGGTTGCTAAATACCTGAAGTTTTTATTATTGTTTCCTAAAAATTCAGTGGACATCTTGGTCAATCAAAGGTTTTATAAAGTTGGGCTCAACAGCCTATAAGGAGTTTAGGTATAGCCCATGCAAAGCTCAGTTACATAAAGGATCAATGAGGAAAGAAGAGCAAAGTTACGACTGAATGTGTTCAAGTTTTAAGTTAGGTAGCTTTACTAATGTTGTTTTCTTTGTAATGGCAAACGTTGTTAAAGGCAGGATATAAAATGTTAATGCTCAGTCATGTTTGAGCACATGCCATTTTCATTCACAAAAGCATTTTCCAGTTTATTTAACAATATGTTAGTAAAAATACAAGTGCTTGGCACATTGTAAGCATACAGCTAGATGACCTGACATGTATAATATGCAACACAAGTAATGTGATATTTTTACTGTTGTCCAGAGTTGGGCACTGTCACAGGTGTCTGGTCACACGTATAGGTAATCTAACTTAGACACCATTAAAATATCCGACTACGCCACCCAGTTTTATGAAGAGACTGGGAACTCCTGAAATTTACCAATAATAGCACACAGGTTTCTTTAAATTGGGCGGTGAGTAAACACACAATGAAAGACACAACAGTAATTTCAGAAAAAAACAACAGTAAGTTCTATTGTACAAGACAATATAAGGTACATTAAAAAGATAAATGAACATAACAGAACCTAAACATATCAGGAATTAATTTCCTTTTTTTAAAAGGAAAATACACAGTCCACACTCTAAAAGTCTGTAAAAGCAAGAATTGGAGGATACAACCTTTAGTGGTGCAGAGTCCAAGTTGCTCACTGTGTTACCCCAACACTTAATCGTTCAACTGTCCATGGATGCACTCTGTTCCCCGGACACTCGTTCCCCTACAGAAGTTGTGTCAAACTGTTGACTTCCTGTCAGCGTCTCTTCGTTGTTCCTTTTTCTTCCACTCTGGGCTCCTTGTGTTGCTGGGACCTAGGCACGCCTCATTTCTCGTCTGTCAGCTTTGCTGGGTCCTTTCATGCAGATTCCCTCTCTCGCTGAACCCACATCCGGCGTCTCTTTGTGGAGCTGTCTCTTCCTCCCTGAAAGTGTTGCCGTCCTTGTGCCTCACGTCGTGCCAGCCAGGTACCCTTGTCTGCCTGCGAGCCCCCTGTGCCCTGTCCGAGTGTCTTGGCAGCGTTTCCTGTGGACTGTTCCTCCTGCCTTCTGCTGGCCAGGAGTTTATATTTACTTCAGCCCCTGCTGTTGTCAGTCCTGGACAAACAGTTTAATCAATGGCACATCTAAATTGCCTGGGTTTAACAATTAATAAAAACACAAGTTAACAAAATGTATGGTTACCAAACATTAATAAGTACAGATATGCTGATTAGGAACCAATATTTCCAAGCCAGGTAAATACAGGCATCTTCCAAGGCCAGACTTCAAAGCAGTGACTCCCTTGCAAGACAGCAAATACCATTAATAAGTACAGACAGCCTTTTAACTTCTCACCCCCCCAGTCCCAACAGTGGGTGCCTAATGGAACCACCCAGTGCACAAAAAAATGTAAAAGTGTCCCCCTCTGACAGCACCATAGCCGACTATTCTAATAGAAATATTATATCCACTCTGCCTGAAAACATACCATTAAAAATTGTCCTTGGTCATCACTATAAATTACATGGGGTAAGTAACTCATAAAAATATTATTTTTGGGTGGAATATTCCTATAACTACACAAAATGTCAATAAACTGAAGAACCTAGCAGAAGATAATATGGGTACTACTGTATAAACAAGCAGACGGACGCTCTACCTCATTGCCAAAAAGCATAGACCATAGACTTCATGTTTATATGTCATAATATAACATAATTTTGTTGCCACAGTTGAACAGTTCTAGAAGTATTTAAACAAAATAAAAGTGGCATATATAAAACATAATGTAATCTATTACTGGCAAGTTTCTTTTCTAAGCTTGTTTAGTGTAAAAACCAGTGAGTAATTTAATTAATATTGCATGATGATAGGCTGAATGGCTTAGGAGGATAGATTCTGGCAACAGTACATAAATACAAAGGTGCCATCTGTGCTACATAACCATCGGGAACATCTGAAACATCACACAAAAGCTTTCATATGCCATAACAAAACTGGCAGGCTTCAAAGTCAATACTTTAGAAAGATAGTAAGCTAAATATATGTGCGCTATGAGAAAATGTATAATTTACAATGTGGTCATGCACTTGTAAAGCTTGGATACCCAAATAATGAAGTCACTACCTGTACATGGGTATTTGTAAATTAACACATATCATCTGGGTGCACTAGCTGCCATCCTGGCCTTGCTCATTAGCCTCTACACCAGCCCTTCTACTTCCTGTACATAGCAGCCTCTGCTGCCTTCTCAAACATTCTTAAAAAGGGCAGGTCACCTGCTTGCACTGATTATGAGCTTAATTACCTCTAAATCTGGAAACTTTGTTGAGAAAAATATAGAATTATTTCAGGCATGATTAAAACAGTCAAGCATAGGTGAAACTCAGAGTGGAAGGTGACTGCAACATAAAGATTTTCAGCAAAAATGCCAACATGGGCAGAAGGACTCATGTCAGGGGTGACAATGTTTCAAGAAATTTTCAGACTGAAATTATGGACACAAAAAGAAACACAACAGATACTTTAGTTGGTAAAAGCACAACAATGTGTTAATGAGATCAGAGAATCTTGCATGAAAATAGAATTGTCAGATTTGAAATGAATGTTGTCTTCAGGTCATGTCAAGTTAACTGACTTTTCCAGTGATTTTCAATAGTAGATTTCATTAAAATAATCTCAGTGAGTCCTCTCACGATTCTCAGTCACACAGCCTGCCATACTCAACAACTCAATCTAACCAATCTGTGACAGGTTTGATTTTGTCTAAAGTAATAGGCATTGACAACCAATATAATGCAGGTAAGAGAAATGAGGAACATGGATGTTTCAGAATCAGACACACGAGAGAGACCTGTCTGGTTGTTGTTTTGTGTTTTTTGTACAATGATATAAAAGAATATACGTTGTAGAAAAAAAGGTCGGAATTGAGGCTAAAATCGCCATGCCATAAAAGTCTTCTTACGGGCACCTGCCCTACTTGGCAGCACATTATTGGCTATGAGAAAAAAGAGACAAGTTTGCAAATGGAAATATAAAACTGCACTGGAAAGACATCTCGTAATCATCTAGTTTGACATACCCTACCATTTCTAGGTATGCAATCTGACATAGTCAGGCGACAAGATCAGTAACTACAGTTGTGAAATGTGACATTACCTGTAGAGTAATTAGATGTTGCATGATATGCCACTGACTTAAGGCGGTCAAAATTACTGAAAGATATTCATGTACAGCAACAGTGGAGAGGAATATTATAGTAAAACATTTTGGTCCTCCCTTTGGTGGAAAGAAATAAAAAGTTAGGAAAGCATAGGATAGCTGGAGGAAAAGTTTTTGAGATACTGAAACCACAACTAACCCAGACCAACCAACTAGACCAAAAAAATAGCATTCAACACAAAAAAAGATTTTTAATGCATCATTTTTTTTCAAATCCCAGGTTTTTGTGGGAGACAGTAATTTTAACACCATTAAAATTAACAATGTAATTAATGCAGATACACAGCATTTAGGCAAGTGGAAGTGACAGTTCAGAAGGCTAAGGGACACTAAACTTAATTACTTGAAATAGAGGTGCCACAAATTTGATCTATAAAAAGCAGAACATATTGAGATGTTTTGCTTTTTATAGATGAAATGGATTAAATGAATGTTATAGATTAAATGGATACACTTACACAACACCTCAACATGTAGTGTAAGTGTTTCTGAGGTAGAGCATGACCTAAAAACACTGAAGTAACTTATCACATCACAATCAAACCCTAGCAGCTCGCTCTAAACTGGGATTTACTGCAGTCTGACTTACAAAGTGGCACAGTGCTAAACAGACTTAAACTGTCTTTAAAACAAAAGAACATTAGTTAAATATCAGTTTCAGTTTTGTAGATGACAAAAAATCCAGCAGGTTTCAAATAAACATCTATAGTGGATGATTCCTACATTTCTCCAATTGCTTCTAGGGTAGACCCTGGCACTTATAGACAGATGAAAACAGAAATATTCTTAAAAATACATAAACTTAATTTTAATCCTGTGCCACATAAATTTAATTGGCACTTGGGTGTATGTAAATGCATTAGCCTGGCACAACTTGTTAGCTCTTTTTATAGGTCTCAAGACAAGTTTCTAGGTAGCATGGACTGATCAGATAATCACTGCATGGAACTACACTATAAAAACATATAAGACACATTTACAAAAAATACTACATAATTTCTTTCAGCTTTTAAAAATCTTGATAAACCAAAGATCAAGCATTTGATCAGTTATAAATCAAAGAAAGCTTTCTGAGCATGAGAAAGTTAAATTAGCATTACTGAAATTAGCGTTTTCCATTGCCACAAGAAAGATGTTTCAGCGACAATAGCTGCAGACAAGACAAAAGCACTGCTTAAAGGTGTAAAATCTAGTAGCTAAGTGTTGTTCAATGTTTACAGCTTTGTATTGTATTATATAGCATTGTATTATATAATATTTTTGACTGTAGTCTTGTAAAAATGTTTTTCATAGATATTCAGCTTTCATTATGTTACAGTTAAAGGTTTTTCCTCTGCTTTATGTAATATAAGTGTCAATACACAATAATATTTATTATGCTGCTTTGGATGATCTGGGACAGTACAGTATGTGTTCAAATGTTCAACTGAAGGACCAATCCATTTGTACTCAATATGTGACCTAGGAGAGAGATAGAGAGAGACAAACATTGTTTGTTCATTGTTTTGAAATGTATGCGATGGCATACAAAACACTTCTGAAACTGAAAGGTCACTAAGAGATGACAGTTCCTCTGGTATTGCTGGAGGTCAACACTTGTGAGAGGAGTGTTTCTGTACTCAAGTGTTATGAACTGGATAAGCGGCTTACACAAGTGGTTCATAATTCATTTATGTGCCTTACACTGCTGTGGTTCCTTTGGGATATAGGATGCATAGTACTGATTTGGATGTGAAGCATTTCAAAAAGGCTTCACAGTACCTGTAATTGTTTACATGTTAGTGTTTTACTATTCCATTTTGTCCACTCAGCCTGAAAAGCAGGAATGAAAGGAAGATCCTCAGTGATTTTTCATTGTTGAGGGTACAAAATCCCACATTGGGCAACATACTTAAAAATAAAATACTCTCAGCCCTTAGGTGGTGGTGTTAGACACTGATAGGAGTTTGCTATTACCAGACAGTAAACACATTATATTAATAAAATATTATATCGTATTTTATTTTTATTATGTAGACCCCATCTTTAATAATTTATTTTTATCTTTTTAACATTTTGATTTAAACACAATCGGTTGGTACTGTGGGCCAATGCTTTGGAGCACACACTTCCAAAGTCCTGCGTTTAAGTCCCAAGGTAACCGGTTGTGTACAATACACACATTTTCTACATCTCCCTGTGGGTTTTTGAGAGTCTTTTGATTTTTTCCACAACCACAACAGTGCTGTGTATATATAATCCATCCATATCCAAATTCATCACGTCCAATACAGGACTACTGAAAGTGTTGCAGCCTACCCTTGCAGTATCAGATGCAAACACAGGGAACATTTATTCATTAAACCATACTCATTAATATAGGGTGAGTTAAAAAAGTCAATTATTTAAATCGGAAGGTTGCCCGTTCAAATCCCATAAATGCCACAAGTGATTCCACTCCATTAAGCCATTCAGCAAGGCCCTTAACCTGCACAAGCTCTGTTCTGGGTATGACATTAACCTGCATTCAGCTCTGCAAGCAGGTCGTCCAACTTGCACGGAGAATTCAGAGGTTGGTGGCAGCATTGGCCCTCCAGCCACTGTAGAAATACAACATGTTCCATTCCATTCCATTCAAACTAGTGTGAGGTCTGTTGCACGGCTGCGCTTATGTCCTAATTTGGGATCCTAAGGTGATTCATCGTATAGTGGGTGCAGCAACACGCAGTATCAGTGAATGCTTCCTACCACTCTCTCTCTGTCTTTATGAAATCTCTGCTAAATTAAACAAATTCTATGTTGGTTATCATTGGAAATATGTCAAACTGTTTTTGAACAATATGAGGATAATTATTGGACCAAACTGGACCAAAAACAATACATCTGGCAAGGCTCCAGCAAACATGCTGTGTGATGAAGTGTGTCTGGGGACCATGGCATGATTCCTGGACCACAGCAGGTGTAAGATTAAATTAATAATGAAAAAGAAAGATGTGAAAGAAAAAATTGAGAACAAAAAAGAAGGAAAGAGCACAGTCTGATAATCAGCCAGAAGAGGTGAATGGTCCAAGATGCACCACAGGGGAGTGAGAGGAACATCCCTCCAGGGAAGGGTCAAGCTTGCAGAGTGGTTTGAGCAAGGGTGATTGTAGACACAATATCACTTAAATTAAGGCACAAGGTGGACTTTTTTGGGGAAAAAACATTTTTACATTTTCTGTAGACCTTATAAACTGTAGCCATTCTAATATTTATAAACTGTATATGAAAGTCTGCTTTTTTTTACTATACTAGACGTAGGGAATAGTCTATACGGTCATCAGGTAATCAAGGGATTCATCCATCATTTTTAAAGCAGAAATTAAGGTTTATTTTGGGAGAAGATATTGCTCACAATATGTGTGAAAATGTTACTGAAGACTGTCATGGAACTTTTTGTTAAATTTGTTGACCGCGTATAGTACTGTACAGTGGGTACTGTGTGCCAATATTGCAGTTCAATTGCAAGATTTGGCACCAGAGATGGTTGCAGTGTCACATTTGTTTTGACCAGCTACATTCATAACAAAGCACTCAGCATTAAAGAAAAATTAACTTTATTTCTAAAACCTTTCACCACCTATTATTTTCTTCTGATATCTAAAAGATAAATAAACAGTGGCTTGTAGAAGGGTATTTACAAGTCATATTTTATGTAAACATAAGACAGTGTAATGCAGAAAGAAAAAAGTCTTGGGCTTAGGCTCAAACTCCTCAATCTCTGAGAAAATTTAAACTTGCAAAGGAGCAGTGGCACAGTTACTCCACTGCACGAGAAAAGAGAGCAAAAAATTCTAATGCATATTAATGGCTAGAGGGAAGTCTCAGGGTGTCTTAGTCTAGATGGTTCACCTCTTCTGCAGGCAGTACATCATTAAACCAAAAGAAGAAATCTATTTCTTTCTTGAATGCTCACAGCTTGGCAGCTACTGTGACATACCACAGGAAAGCATTGCTGAGCTCTCTTTGTGTAAAGCTGAGTTCTTTACCATACTGGATCCCAAGTACAAGACCTCCCTCAAAAACTGCAGTAAAGCTTAGTTTCTGATACTTTATCAGCTTTACTGTCATGCAACTGAGATTTGTATTGTAAATACCAAAAAAGAGATGAAATTAAACAGATTTTTAAATAGAAAGCATTAAATCAATTATAAGAAAGCTATATACCATGTTTTAATGTCTGGGACTGGGTTTATTGGTTTAGTTAATTAAACAATAACCAATGTTTTTTTGAGCAGTATAAGCAGTGAGAAAGAGAATTACAAACTCATGTCACTTAATCTTATCAACAAGTTATCTGTCTAGTGACTAGTGATTATTTGTGCTTATCATAAAATAATAACTGGAGACATGTGGGAATAAGTCTGACGTCCTGCTATGAAATAACATTATACAGTCATCCCTCACCTATCGCGGGGGTTACGTTCCAGAGCCCCCCGCGATAGGTGAAAATCCGCGAAGTAGCGACCTATATTTATTTTATTATTTATACATATTTTAAGGCTTTATAAACCCTTCCCACACTCTTATAAACCTTTCTCACTCTCTTGTTAACCTTTCCCACACTCTTATAAACACTTCCTATGCTCTTAAACACTTTCTACATTCTTAAACACCGCAGACCAACACTGCACACTGCACGCAGCGATCAGACGTTGATGTGTCTGCACTCGCTTTGTGAAGGGGGGCAGCTGAACTCACGCTGAGCAGAAATGGACTTTGTGCTGCTTCTGCCAAAATTCCATGCTTGTCGCTCTGCGCGTTCAGAAGGAGGAGGAGGAGTGTGTGTGGTGGTGTGTGAAGGCTGAACGCACGTTCGCTCAAACCCCCCCACCCCGGAGGCGCAGTACGCTCCTGCTACTTCGCATTGTCAAAGGGGTGGGGAGCTGAATGAATGCTAAGGAGAAGTGGACTTTGTGCTGGCTTTGTGCTGCTTGTCACTCTGCGTGTCAATAATTTTAAAGCCTTGTATTTTCCTGTCTCACTGTCTTGTCTTGCGTGAAGTTAAAATGTTTTATAATAGTGAGATGTTACTCATATCCTTAGCCCGACATCCACATATCATATGTGTTAACAAAGTGTGTTTTATAAGTTTACATGTATTTAAAGCATGTGGGATGGGTATTTTAAGGCTTAAACTATAAAAATGTTTATTTATATGGTCTTTCTATATCGCGGATTTTCTCCTGTTGCTGATGGGTCTGGAACATAACTTCCGCGATAGGCGGGCAATCACTTGTATTTAAAAACCTGCGAAGTCGTGAATCCGCGAAAAGTGAACCGCGAAGTAACGAGGGATTACTGTAGTCATCAGTTGCAGCACAGATCTAACTTAAAACATTTTTGTTGTTGTAACTTATTAGAATTAGAATTCTTTCAGATGTCTATAATATAATATACTGTACTTACTATGACAGCACACTGAATATTCTAATTTAAGGTTCACAAAGAATTATCATGTACAAATGTCTGTCTGTAATAGTAGGTGTGTTTGATGGCATTAGTTAAAGAATGAGAAAAAAGTGAGAAAATGAAAAAAAAACATTAAAACTGTGTTTAAACAAAATAACATTATTTAACTGAAATGTTACAATGATGTTTGTATAGTAGCAAGTCTGTACCTCAGCACTGGACAACCTCTTCATTAGAACCAAGGCATGAAGCTGTTGTTGAAAAATTCTTTCCTTATAACAAAATCCAAGAAATAAAAAGCAAATCCTTTAGCGGAAGACAAGACGTTGATGCTGATGCTTCATTCAAAAATATAGGGCATACTAAATTGGAGGGACACCATGGCCAAACCAGAAAATGTAAATAATTAACAACAGCCCCCTTCTTAGGTGGTTGGAAATATGGACAAAAAGCTTGTTTTTAGATTGAAAACAGCGGGCTGTGATGAAAAGGCAAAACTAAGACAGATGTCACATCGTTTGTCAATTAACAAGAAGAAATGAGAAAGCTGTCACTTGGTATTCTAGATGGCCAGTTGCACAGGAGCAACAGTTATCTGGGCTGGTTGGGTAACCAGATAGATTGAAAAAGCTCTGGGTTATACAGGAACAATTTAATCAAATGTAAAAGAATAACTGCTTTAATTCTTTAACTTATTAGTCAGTCCAAAGTCTAAGGTTCCTGATTCATCCATCCATCCATTTTCCAACCCGCTGAATCCGAACACAGGGTCACGGGGTTCTGCTGGAGCCAATCCCAGCCAACACAGGGCACAAGGCAGGAACCAATCCCGGGCAGGGTGCCAACCCACCGCAGGGTCCCTGATTCTTTAATCCAAAAAAACAAAGCAGTCATTTTTTTGATAGAGCTGCATTATTTTTTTTCACCAAACAAAGTAACATCAACAATTCGGTATTGGCCATGCAAGCTATCAAAATAGCAGCACACACACGAGTACATACATGTGTTTGAAAATGATATCTGCTGCATAGCGAACATAGGCATGCTGTGCACTAAATGAAAATGAAACCAAGAAAAAAAAATAAAATACCAATAAAAGAAATGAAAATACACCCACAGCCCTATACAGTTTCTTCATTTATGTGACTGACTCTCATTTTAATGTGCAAATCTCGTTTAATATTACGTTTAAACATTAGAAAATAAAATGATTCCAAACTGTAATTTTCCACTGTGTCTAACCCGTTCATGGTTAACTGTCATTATTAAAGATTGAAACTCAACAGAAATTAATAGGAAAATAACAAAACAGAGTTAAAAACTACTGCAAAAATACAAGTAATTCTAAACTTTCTGTGAATGCAAATCTTACACTGCTGCTCCTGTCTGAATCTAGAATGCAGGAAAAAAAAAGACCAGATAATTAAACATTGAGTTTAGTTAGAGCTTTGTAGTCTCAGAGTCTACAGAAAGGACTCCTTTTTGCTCTCCGCGGGAGTAGCTCTGCTGCAGCCGCCCATAGGAAGGCTGCTCGCATCATGAAGGGGATGGGGGAAAGCCCTCGGAAGCCCCATCCCCGGAAGAATCGAAACCGTTGGAGAGCCAATAGGGTCAGGTCTGTTGGGGATCGGAACTGGTGTGGTGCTGAGGCGTTGCCTACTGCACGGTCTGCACTCGGGGCCCAATTTGAGGCGGCCCATACGGGTGGGCACATGGAACGTCTTGTGTCTCCAGCAAGATGATCATCTTCCTCTGCTGTCGGAGGAGCTGTGTAAACTCCACATTTCAGTGGCGGCACTCTCTGAGGTGCGCAGACCGGGGACTGGTCAGATCTCTGTAGGTGGATACATCTTTTATTGGTCTGGTCGGTCTGATGGCTGTCATACTCAGGGAGTAGCTGTTGCTGTAACGGATTGGCTTCTTCCGATGGTGTCTGATGTCACTCCTTTCAATGAGCGTATTATGGGACTCAGATTACGGCACTCCCTGGGTGCCTTGTCTGTTGTCTCAGTGTATGCTCTGACTGCGGTGAGTGATGTCTCGGCGAGGGAGACATTTTATTCACAGCTTCGCTCGGTGGTTGATGGGGGCCCACGGGGTGACACACCTCTGGTCATGGGTGACTTCAATGCAGCCACTGGCACTGACAGGGCTGGCTATGAGGATTGTCTCGGTCCCCATGGGTCTGGAGACCGTGTTGAAAGTGGCTCCATGTTCCTTGACTTTGCAAAAGGTCAGGGGCTGCGAATCGCTGGATCCTGGTTCCAGCGCCCTGAACCACATCGTTAGACTTGGTACTCCAATACTGGTGGTGCGGTGAAGGACATCGATCACATCCTTGTGGGCAGATGCTGGAGGCTCTTGCAAAACTACAGGGTCAACAGAAGTGCCCAGTTTGTGAATTCTGACCATAGACTTGTTGTTGCTACTCTTAGGATCCAGCTTAGGTCCAGTAGGTTACCACCTGTTAGGAAAATGAGCCTGGACTTGGCCAGATTCCAAGACCAGGCTGTTTCTAATGAGTCTGCACGCAGTTTGTGTGAGGAACTTTCAGATTTGGGTACGACTGCCGACCCTAATGTGATGTGGGAGACCTTCCGTGACAAGACCCTGAAGGTTGCTGAGGGTTGTGTTGGTGTTACTGGTGTTCCCAGAAGGAGGTGTTTCATCTCACAGCGCACGGCTCAGTGGCAACTCCCTCTGTACTGGGAACTGAGAAGGACGGCTGCGAGGGCTCTGAGGGCAGATAAAGAGGCGTTTGTTAGAGGAATCTGTGAGCAAGTGACATACCATCTGTGGTCTAGCGACCCACATCCTGCTTACAGAGGAATTGAAGCATTACACACATCTGAATCTGTTCTTTGGAGAGTCGCAGCCAAGGCAGCTGATGGAACGGTCCTTGTGGATGACACTGTAGTTGTGACCCGCTGGGCTGGATACTCTGAGTAGTTGTTCAAAGCTGATCCTCCATCTAGGACGTTGGATATCTCTGTGTCCACGATTCTTGAGGCTGATCCTCCAATTAGCTGTGAACCACCCAATCTCACTGAGATTGCACAGGTGGTGAACCAGCTGAGGGGGGGAAAGGCTGCAGTGATCTGTGGTATCCGGGGTTAACCTCTCCAGGCTGGTGGTAAGGCTGTCCTCCTGGCATTGCAAGCAATCTTTGCTTCCATTTGGGAGACTGGCATCATCCCAACTGACTGGAAAACGGGACTTGTTGTCCCTATCTGGAAAGGGAAGGGTGATTGCCTGGATTGCAGCAACTACAGGGGGATAATACTGCTCTCGGTGCCGGGTAAGGTCCTTTCTAGGGTCGTCCTCAATAGGATCCGTGATCACTTGCTCACCTACCAGTGACCGGAACAGTCTGGTTTTACACCTAAGAAGTCTACCATCGACCGCATCCTGGCACTGAGGGTTCTCATAGAGCGCAAACGCAAATATCGGCAGAGTTTCTTTGCAGCCTTCGGCGATTTTTCGCAAAGCGTTCGTTGATTTAGCTGCCCTGTGGGACATCCTGAGAGTTCGCAGGATCCCCTCATGGTTGTTAGATATCATGGCTGGCCTGTACACCGGTACTGTGAGTGCTGTGCAGAGTGGAGGCGGGACCTCTGCATTTTTCCCAGTTGATTCTGGGGTTCGTCAGGGGTGTGTTCTTGCTCCAACTCTGTTCAATGCTTGTATGGACTGGGTGTTGGGCAAGGTTGTGGGGTCCAGCGGCTGTGGGGCATCTGTTGGTGAAGAAAGATTCACGGATCTTGACTTTGCTGACGATGCTGTGATCTTTGCGGAATCAATGGAGGCTCTGATCGGGGCGCTCGAGAGACTGAGTGAGGAGTCTGAGTGTCTGGGCTTGAGAGTGTCCTGGATAAAAACCAAGATCCAGGCTTTTAATGACCTCTTGGGCACAGCCATCAGCAGTGTGTCTGTTTGCAGAGAGAGTGTTGACCTTGTTGAGAGGTTTACTTACCTTGGCAGTGACATTCATGTCTCTGGTGACTCTTCCTGTGAAGTCAGTAGACGAATTGGAAGAGCATGGGGGGGTCATGAGGTCACTAGAAAGGGGTGTGTGGTGCTCCCAATATCTATGCAAAGGGACGAAGGTCCAAGTCTTTAGAGTCCTGGTGCTTCCTGTCTTACTATATGGTTGTGAGACATGGACGCTATCAGGTGACCTGAGACGAAGACTGGACTCCTTTGGTACTGTGTCTCTCTGGAAAATCCTTGGGTACCGTTGGTTTGACTTTGTGTTGAATGAGCGGTTGCTCATGGAGTCCCGAATGAGGCACATTACCTATTGTGAGGGAGTGTCAGTTTCGGCACTATGGCCATGTGGCGCGTTTCCCGAGGGTGATCCGACTCATAAGATCCTCATTGTTGGGGACCGAAGTGGCTGCGGCAGATAGAGGGTCATTTCCTGAGGGTAGGACTGGACCTCGTGTCTGGCTGGGGGGTTGCCAACCGGGATCCCGAGCTGTTTCGATGTGTTGTGGGTGCGGCAATGCATTGTACCAGTTCACACTCCCCAACTTGACTTGACTTAACTTACTGAGAGGGAAAATAAACTGAAACAGACCAGGAAAAAAACCTGCAGTGGATTGAAAGCTACTCCTCAATATGAAACCAACAAATTCATGATTCTGTCCCCAGGTGTCAACTTTAATGGGAGGTAGGGGTCCCCAATTCCTGTCCCGGAGGATCCCAGTGGCTGCAGGTTTTCATTCTAACCGTTTTCTTAATTAGTGCACTGTTTTTGCTGCTAATTAACTTCTTTTGAATTAATTTTAATTGATTTGTTTTTTTAAGATTTGTTCCCCTGAATTTCTTTATGGTTCCTCTGAATTGCTTCAATTCTTTCCTTAAATGGCACCCAAACAGAAATGAAATGTGAAGTGAGTTGAACCAACAGACGACTAACTAAGTCAGGGTCTCAAACTCCAACCAATTTCACTCCAACCAGTTTCTTAATTAGGCTGAGCCTTGTCATTAATTAAACCCATTCTTTAATTTAATGGCTTGTTGCTCCTCTCATTGTGCAATAGCATACATTTCCAAAATTGGTGAATGTCTCTTTTCGAAGAACACTGTTAAAATGTTTGGGGACCTGAGCAGATCAGCATTCCAGGACCTTCACCTTTTTTATTTTCAGATATTGTAAGATGGACACAATTTGCTGGTCATGTTTTGGCTCATTTTATTCATCATTATTATTTGGCTACTAATTAAGAGAAAAAGAAACAATTAAGGAGTCTGAGTCTTCAAGAGCAAGTCAAATAAAATTAATTCAAAAGAAGTTAATTAGAAGCAGAAACAGGTCAGTAATTAAGAAAGGGGTTAAAATGAAAACTTGCAGCCACTGGGTCCCTCTAGAACTGGAGTTGAGGACCCCTGCTCTATACAAATGAATTTTTAACCTTCTTTGTTAACTTTTACATTCCTTTATGCCTCCATTTTTGCTCTTTAAATGCCTTCTGCAACTATAATTAAATTAATAAAAATCCAAGAATCACAGAGTACCATACAGAATTATATTCTATTCTATAAACCTGAGGACCAGTCACTCACAACACAAACGTTTTACTGTGTCATGAATGCACGTCAGAGGATCACCTTCCAGACTCATCTCAGGTATGTAACACCACTCTACGATGAGAGGGGCTGCTGTTGCTAACTGTATCATCTTCCCTAGCCTCCACATTGCCAATAAGATGCTCAGTGAGGGCAACTGACCCCCTTCTGGTCTGACCACTATAAAGCCTGAGCAACCCCGGAAGGTGGACTGAGCACTCAGCGGGATGGAGCTCTAACAGCTCAAGAGAGCTGACTGACAGCCGCACAAAGGCTATGTTTAGTTGTTTCACAAAAGGTTTTGTTTCTCGTACCTATTTTTCTTCATGTTTATTAAAATTGGTGTCCCAACATTTCTTTTTGGGTGCAATGATTATTTCATCTGACACCAGATGATAATTAACTTCTAAAAGGAAAAATAAATACAGATGACCTCTTAATGCAATCCTATGACAAAATAAAACTAAAATATATTTGCAGGATCATGGATTGTAAGCAAAAAGAAACAGCAATCTGTTGATGTCAGTGTGATACATACAGTACTTGACCCAGTGAGCAAAGCAAATGTCATTAAAGTTGCATGATCTGAATGAATGCAGGTTCATACATGAATATCACCTACAAGATACTAACTTTCCCTAGATTCAGTTCTGACCTGCACCAACTGCTACCAGAGTAAGCTTTAGCTTCATGCAATCCCCATATGTTCACAAATGGTGCATGAATAAAAACGTTGGTTTATGAAAGAGTCAATTAAATCTGTCTTGACGGCGGTTTTGTCTCTGAATGGCAAATGGAGTGTCATTAGTATAGTTTAGAGTCTGCAAGATACACAATTTATGGGCCAAAGTTATTATCAGACTCAGTAAAATTTACTGGCATGACAGATTAAGCACAGAAAACACTCATGCACTCCCCACCTTTGCCCAATACAGAGTCACCAAATTGACTAACATGCATAAATAATAAACAGTGATGAATATACACAAAAGCTAAACACACATAAAATAACTTGGTCTAGATTTAAACCCTCTCTCCTGGACCTGTAAGTCAGTAGCTCTGACTACTGCACTGCCACGCAATGTAAACATACATTTATTTATTTTATGAAATTTTACAAAAAAATTAGCAATCCATGCTTTTCAACTTCCTGCAATTTTTTTTCTCTATAGGTAATCATAAAGTGAATGAATGGACACTGAAACATGATAATGTACTCCTTTGTGAGTTGCTAATTGTTAGATTCTACTTGTCTTTAAAAATGTACTGGTTCTATTTCGGCTGCATTACGGTTTAGTTAGTTTTGTTTTATTTAGGCATTATTTTTACTTTAAATTTGTTTTCATTCTTCCATTTTACCCATCCTTTGACTTATGTTTAGGTCTGCTTCTAGAAATTCCTTGCAATTGCTGAGGGGTTTCAGCACATGTGCCAGTTTGTGAGGTAGCTGTTATCAAATATAAACATGGGAATTAGGTGTGTCTTTATTTTGAACATTTGATAAAAAATGAAAGATTGTTTACTTTACTCGTAAGCCAAATTTGCTTAAGAATTTCCGTTCCCTTCAATTTTGTCCGTCTGACTCCAGGTTTTAGTTCTGTCATTTTGTTTTTTTCTCTGTTACCTGTTTCAGGTTGAAGGTTGTGGTTTGTACCTCCAATACATCTGCCAATTAAGCCAGTTTCTGCACCAGTGCTACCTCTGATATGCATAGATATATTCATTGATCATTCTCATGCATTTGTATTTTACACATCTCTGTACTTATATTTCATCTTTGCTGAAAAATACTGTACTGAAATAGGAAAAAGAAACAAATTTAATTTTTGATGAAATATCAGTTTTATGAGAGATATTTTATTGTCCTAAGTTGCTTATACAATATTGTTAGGTGCATGCATGTAGGGAACAGCTTAAGGGCTCTAGCAGTGGTAATACCTTGCTGCTCCAAGGGTTGGTGCTGTGTCACTTCTCTTCCTCCCTCTGCAGACCAGACTGCTTTACCACCACTGATGTCACTTCCGGTGCCCATCCACCCGGACTCACCTCTTCCTGCCAGATATCCTCAAAGCTGGAAAATCCGGCATTTTAGTTCAATTAACTTTGAAGACTAGGTCTAAAATGATGTCTGCACATTTATTGTGTATTTTCTTGAAATGTTTTTGCTTTCAATTCTATGGGGTCACCAGGGTGGTGCCCTAATTCTTTATCGTTGTTTGTCTGGTCTCCTACAATATATTCTACAATATAATTAACTGAAATGTATTTTTCACTATACAATAGCCAATTTTTAATCCTTATTCTGGATCAAAGACTTAAAGTTATTAATTGGGATAACAGTCTGAAATGACACAAATCCGTCATCGGAATTGTATACAAACAGATTGAGCTCTGGTAATGTTGGAAGAAGCCTTAAGGACAATTAAAGTGATATTTCTATTTCATACAGACACTGTAGGTTTATAACTAAAATATACATAAGGTTTTCAAGTAGTAATCATGCATGTTAAGTGTTGCAAATGGAGAGACACATTTTTGGGACATTTCAAACAGAACTGATGATCTGGTAGATGTTTGGATCAGAATGAGGCAGCTGCATTTGATTCATCTTACAACAACAGTAAATGATTGTAGCATGTGCGGAAGAACTCCAACAGACCTTGTTAACTTCAGAGACACACTACATTCACAACAAAAAGAATGCATTAAGGTGACCTTTTAAATGTGCTTATGTTGCCTTGTTCTCTTAGAAGTAACACAGTTGAAAGGTTACAGAAACAGCTGCAAAATGAAAAATTTGCAGCTTTTGTTTGACATAATCAGATATGATAAAGGAAAGTGCTACAAGAATGGTTTTGAAAGACACAAAACATGTTGGGCCTTATCTGAAAGTAAAGCAAAGATTGTTTTGTATTTCTGTGAAAATATTTTCTTAATTCATTATCAGTCCTGCAATGAAGATTTGCAATCAAGTAAATAATAAATAAATAGGTAGTGCAGTGGCCCTAATAAAATTTTGATTCTACATTAAGTAATTAATTTCAATATTTATACCAACAGTACAGTGTAAATCTAATTTTGTTTAGTAAGATAGTAGATACATGCTACTTTTACTATATAGTTACAAATACTATACCTTTCAGTATAATGTAAACTTTAGAGGAATACACAGCTTTACTTTGGACTAATTTCCATTACTAAGTAGCCACCAAACAGTACAAAACTACTACAGGTTTAGATGAAATATGCACAGGCACAACTAGATCCTGTTTTAGTGTATACAAATGTATGCAAACAACAACAATCATGCTGCAGAATGCACTCTCTACAGGAAAATGAGCAAGTAGTCTATCTTAAGAAACAAAAAAAAGCAAGACGGATTATAGTTCAGACTATATGAGAAATCAGAATTTTTAACATTGTGCCTTCTACTTTCACCGGCAGGCAGTTAGCATCTTTTGGAAGATTCAAAAGCTATGACTGCTGCCCAACACATATTTTCTCTGCAAAATGTTGCCAGATGAATGTTGGTCATGTACATAATTTACAGGAAAAAAAACTTGCAATTTATTCACAGCCTGAGTACATTATAAAAAAAAATTTGCAACTAAAATCTTCTTGAGTCCACCTCTAATGCTTTACCCTTAGATTCTGGGTTTGGAATAATGTTGAATAAGAGCTGAAGCAAAATAAACACACCCATGGAGAAATAAAAAAGGATTCATTTATTTATTTATTAAAAGTTATTTGACCACCATGTTTGAAAGTTTTGATGATTTTATAGAACTGCAATTTATTCATAATGACAATAATTTATTTTCAAGTATTATCCACATCTTGTTGAAAGCAGATGAATAAGCATGTACAGAAAATTAGTTCATGAAACTAAGCCTTAAAACCAATGTATAAATTCCCAAAAAATGCAAATAGTAAAAGGAAACAATTCAATGCTAACATGTGGGTTAATTTTAAAAGCTTTATGTGACTGTGTGTTTCATATGATGAAATAGAATGCCACTCCAAAGGGAATTGATCCTTTGTTGAGTTTATGTAGGGGTTATTTTAGGACGGTCACTGAATGACCGTACAATATGAATCTAAAACTAATCCTACAATGCCTGAGGGCTGCTGGAAAAGGATCAAGGATTCATTTCTTGGCACTGTAATCGAGAGACTGTTTGGTAGAAATATTGCTAAATATAAATGTTTATAAGCAACAGTATATAAATCACATTGAGGCATATATATAATGCAGCATTTTATTAAAAAATAAAAGTAATAAAGACTCTCATATACTTGATTTTATATCTCTTGATTCACAAAGTAAAAATTACACAATCTTTTATAACGTCAAAAATAAAATAATGAAATTTAATTCCAAAGAGAATAATAGAGGAAGTGTGTAATACAACAGCATAATAGCTGAAAGAGAATATTTAACTCTAAGATTTCTCTTTATTATTTTCCTTGATATAGTGTTTACAATAGCAGTCTTGACGGCACGGTGGCACAGTGGTAGCGCTGCTTCCACACAGTAAGGAGACCCGGGTTTGCTTCCTGGGTCCTCCCTGCGTGGAGTTTACATGTTCTCCCTGTGTCTGCATGGGTTTCCTCCGGGTGCTCCGGTTTCCTCCCATAGTCCAAGGACATGCAGGGTAGGTGCACTGGCGATCCTAAATTGTCCCAAGTGTGTGCTTGGTGTGTGTGTGTGTGCCCTGTGGTGGGCTGGCGCCCTGCCTGGGATTTGTTCCTGCCTTGCGCCCTGTGTTTGCTGGGATTGGCTCCAGCAGACTCCCGTGACCCTGTGTTAGGATACAGCGGGTTGGATAATGGATGGAATAGCAGTCTTTCAATAGCACATCAAATGTTTCATCTTCTAGTGTCTGATACAGCTTTGAACACATATATTATGAGTATTGACACCAGATTAGTCTATTTATATACAAACTAATTGTATTTAAAATAAATACTGTAAAATATATAAAAGCATATTTATTGTAGTTTCAGACATATTCCCTAAGTTGTTTAGGCATTGTAAGCATTACTATATCACCATGGTTTATATTTGTAAAAATGATCTTCTTTTTATTTTACTGTGAATTTTTTCTTCGGTTCACTGAAGGAAATAAACATCTAAAGTGACATTTTCATAACTTGCTTAATTTGAACAACGGTGGTATGTTTAGAATTCTTTGTACACAAATATTTTAGTAACATTTTACAGTAGGCAGTTTAGTTTATTCTTGTAATGTTTAATTTTTTGACTACTGCTACTATTTTTGGCCTTTCTAGAAATACGATTAAAGAACTAATTTATCTGTCCATTTTTCAACTGCATGTTTTCACATCACAGTCTTAAATAACTAGTTATAGAGTTCTCATGAACAACAGGTGTAAAAAAATACCAGTTCTAGATAGTATGCCTTTCTATCACAGAGCATACTCATTTACATTGATGCGAACAGATAGCACGTTTAGGTGATTGTAAAAAATCAGCGTCCTTGGGAGAAGCAGTTATAGCATAGCTTATGTGCTGCAAATCATGTATTGCTGTGCCACAAGTGTAATAAAAAAACATAAATGTATAAGTTACACTATATGAGGTTATGATTAGTCCTAAAATAGGAAGACCAAAACTGAAAAAGAACCCTCCCCTGAATAAACACCAAACCTTTCAATTAATTATATTTTAATTAATCAAAGTAATCAATTGACTGATTAATATTAATATCAAATATTTAATTTCAAATAAAATAAATGATCTAGCCAGAAAGTCACCAAAGAAAGGTCTTTACAAATAATGCAAGAAGCAAAAAAAAAAATAGTATCAGCTAGAAAACAAGGATAATTAATGTATAATGACTAAGAACAAATACAACACTTTTTTGCTAAATTCAACATGGCAATCTCAAATGTGGATGACAAAAAAGGGAGGCTAAACTAAAAAAGTAAAATACAAACTATTTACAGTCTCCTTTGTGACCTAATTTATAAGAACTAAAGTAATATTTGTAGAAGTAGAAAATGAGTGATACAAAAGATCCGGAACTAGGGAAAGGTATACTTTCTAATACCACAGCAAAGTATTGTGACAGACAGGGGACTTAACTAGACCTCTCAGGTGATAGCATCTTTATGGATAATAAGGCCCTATCCAAGCAAACACAAAATCTAATAGAAACTGAATGAAAATTAAAAACACAAAATTAAACATAAACAAAATAAAGATAAGGGGTTATGTTAAGTGAAAAATATTAAGAAAATGTAAATGGGGCAAGTCACTGCTGTAATCCCAACAGTGATGTCATGAGCCCTAATACAAATGAATTGCAAACCTTTCCTGTCAGACTTCTGCTGTGCTGGAGAAACTGCAATATTTTGGCAACTTGTACTATTTTTTTAACCGAAAAGTAATTACTTACTATCTTTATTTATGTGTACTGACTCTGCTGAGCAGCAGCACTATTTAAATAAGAGTGGAATCAGGACATGAACTTCAGTTTTAACTAACAAGCAAAGGTTAATACCTGAATGACAATGCTCTAATAAACAAGCCCAAGATGTAAACCAAAACCATAAATCAAAGAAGGTAACAGAGGAATCAAGTAACATAATTTCACATAAACAGCGTAAGATGAAAGTTGTACTCAATTAACAAAAGAATTTGTTGTCAAATATCAGAGTGAAGCACTAATGTGAGCATTAGTCTTTTCTTTGCTGTATCCACAAACTTGGACAAACCACATGCTGACCTTTATTCCCTTGACCTAGTGATGTAATGCGTTGCCTGCTTCCAGTTGACCTTGCCTAGCAAATGCTTGGCAACTAGACCAAACACAATGCACAAAATGGCAGTGAGTGCATCGCACACAAAATGGCGCAAATGCAAAATGTATTTACTTACAAACATTAAAAATGCATCCAAACAAAAAATAAATTAACCCATTGGGTCAGTTGCAGTGTTCTAGCAGTTGGGGATGATCCAGTGCTGATGTGGTCTTAGTAAGTATTTACAATAAGAAGACTAACTTTTGGGTTTAGTTGTGTTATTGTGTAACTCAGAGCTGCAGTGTGTTTCTTGGAGATGGAGAAGGGGAACAAAGTTGCCTACTAACTTGGACCACCTTATGTGCAGGTTTAATGGTCTTAATAAGGAAGTAAATATACAAAATAAATTCCACACAAACCAGACAGTTACAGACATGAAAACGCTAAAATATACTATATAAAATATGAAAATATTTTACATTTATATTTGCTCTGAAGTATAGTGTGATACTGAATTAAATATATTTAACTGAATGCCACAGAAAAAGTTGATGCATTGAAATTTTTAAAATTGCAAAATATTATAAATGGAAATATACAAGTCAAAATATATTTAACAGTTACTCTCCAATAAAAACACACATATTCATTGTCCATAATTAAGAAATTGCTTGGCTTTGGAAAGTGCACATTGAATGATGCTGCCAGTTTTTTCCATGCTGTATTTCTTTGGAATTTTGTGGAGATATCTTTACTACTGTCCAGCTATGACATCTCACACAATATGTATTATATAGAGTTTGTGCTCTTTTGTGAAGTCTGTCCTATGATGAGACATTCTTTATGAATATTGTCTCGTTAGTGTAGAGATTTTACATGCTTTGGTGACTGATGGAATAACTCAGGTGTTAGGAAAAGCTGGGAATATAGTGAATGACACCAATCATCTCTTCTCTATTATCTATGTAATTAAGACATTAGTTACAGCAAGACCAGATTAAGACTACCACAGGCCTCAGGGTGTCCCACACATAGATTTACAATTTGTGACCATCACATATCAAAAAAATTAGCTCGGGGGTGGTCCACACTGGAGATCTCAATGTAATTTTATTCATACATTATATTGAGTTTCCCTTGGAGATTTAAAGTGAGCAGTCTCTTGTTCATTATATCATATAATGTATGAATAGTGCAAGGTACTGTTGAAGCAGAAAAAATCTTCTATTACTTTCTTCTCACATATGACGAGGCTTCTTGGCAACCAGGGCTCCAGGGTGCACACCCAGGTCAACCCTTATTGTAGATCCACCCATGAGTTACAGAGAGACAACCCTGCTTCAGATATTACTCTATTAACGTCATCATTACTTTCTATAGAGGGATTTCTGGGAGTTTTTTTCATTTTTTCGAAGTGAATAATGTTTAATATAATAAAAACCAAATTAATGTAGCTTAAGGATTGCAATTATTTTATTAATAAGATTATATGAGGACGTACTTTTTACCTGTGCCCTGTTCCTTTATATCGAGAGGAATGTGCAACTGCATGTCGTAGGTTGAGAGAGGATGATATGTTAATTTTCAGTGCATCACTACCAACTGGCAATCTGAAGACCAACTGAGCAAACCAATGAGAAACACAAAGCCAAAATAAGACTAACTTCTAATTAGTTAAACTTGTCATTGATCTTGTTTTGATGTTCATTAAGATACATATTGAGGTACATATACCTAAGGGTCATCCTCTTAGTTCTGCACTATGTAGTGAAGTTTTGATCCGTTGCCTGTATGGTTCAATCTCAGGTACACTGCAACTGGCCTATTATGCTCCTTAGACTCCCAAAACCTCCAAATGAAACCTTGATTATTTCTAAACACCAAGGAACAACTGCAAAAAATTAAAATACAAAACAGATCTTGACAGAATCTGTCTGTAGCATCAGCCATTATAAACCTATAAAGTACTATTTTCAGCTTCCCAGCCAACAAAATGGTGACACTCTTCACCTTTTGTTGCATGATCTTCAAGTTTAAACACCAACAGATACATTTGCCTGTTTTAAGCATCAGTTGGACACAATAATAATCAAAAGCTCTCTGTAATGTTTGTCAGATGAACAAATCTGAGGAAGAAAAGAATAATTGAATGGCTGAATATTTCTAAGAATTCTAGTTAATACAGGATGCATGAATGGTGGTAATTGCCAAGAGAGTTGAGAAAATAAACCATTACATCTGAGCAACTGACAATTTGGGTAATATGCTGTAACTAATTACTAAGCAACTAAAAGGTGTGCTGATGAGAAAAAGCAGCACATAGCATTTTATCAGCATCAAAACAAACAGATCCCATTGTGCCCCAAAACTTGACAAAGGGAACTCATTCCCACACTAAACTAAATAAAACACTAAAATCTAAAGGTTTCGATTAATCTCAATTAAGTTTCATACTGAGGGAAACGACAAAAATGCTGTCAATCCAAAAATTTGAGGAGGCATCAAAAATTATTAACGATGATAGTATTTAAAATATTAAAATTCAAGAACGTTTATTAGTGCACCTGTAGGAAAATATTCAGTGTAATGCTTAAACATGGGAAACAGAAAATATACTGCATGTTAATACAATGGAAACTGCAACATGTGTGAACAACTGGTTTAAAAAATAAATTGAAAAGAAGTTGGATCATATTTGGAGAATAATATGATCATCAACCCTGTGGCAATTTCCTCCAAAAAATAATAGCCTTTTTTATGCCATGAGCAAATGCAATGCTTAGGCTTGTCATTTTCTGTTGAATTTTTACTTTATGTAGAAGGATAACATTTTGTTTTAAAATCCTGCAAAAGAGAAGCAATTTCATTTTATTAAAAACATAGACACCTGATCTCATCCGTCAAGATGTACTGAAAAAGTTAATGTCTTTCTGACATTTTACAGAAAGGCCACCTTGAACGGTCTCTGGGAGCATATAAATAATTTAAGACAACTTCAAGTTATTAAAAAGCTTTCTATATGGGGTGCTGAATAGAGTAAATGTTGGATGCAGCATAAAAGCATACCTATACTGATGCCTATTAGAATCAGTCATTTCATTGTGCATAACCAAGTAAAAAAAAGACTTGTCACATTTTATTATCCATGTTTCTGTTTATTTAAAAGCCTCTCTCCGACTGCTCCTCTGCACTGCTTGTAGCATATCAGGCTGCTCATGAGTTCACTTGCTTTTATTTTGATATTTAGTTTCAGGAATTATGACAAAATCTGTTAATTCCTTCCAAATTCCATAACCTCAGAAGACTATCCAGTAGAAGTTTATAAAAAAAACCATCTGCCAAATTAAATTATAGTGTACATGTTACTGACCAATCTCCTCACTGAACAATGATATCAAGATTCTAGCAAAAGTGTTAACCTACAGCAGTGGTTCTCAGACTCAGTCCTCGCGGCTTGCTGTGGTTCCATGTTTTGGCTTTAACCACTTTCACAATCAGTGAGTTATCGTCCCTGTAATTAAACTCACTTAATTAGATTGTCTTCTTTTTCTCTTCTCTTATTCTGCATCAGAAACGCACCGCAGTGTGATTATTACATTAAGAACATTTTTTACATCAGATATTTAGAAATACTTAACACTGTTTGTGAAGTTTATATCCTAAAAATGACAATTAATGCCTGGCAGGGCAGACACCTGGGCAAATGACACTGAATGCTAAAAGGCTGTAACTAATTCAGCATCAGGCCCACTAACAGGCTCATTAGTACAGTATATAACTGATTAAATCACCAGAAGACTTGGAAAAGCAGAATACAATTATGATAATGATGATGAAAATAATCTGAAAAACAAGTTAAAAAACATTACATTTTCTCAATGTAACATTTAACTTAATCTAAGTAAAAGTATTTAACTTAGTGTTGTAATTTATACATTTATCCCAAAAAGCACATCCATCCATCCATTCCGCTATATCCTAACTACAGGGTCATGGGGGTCTGGTGGCGCTAATCCCAGCCAACACAGGGCACAAGGCAGGAAGCAAACCCCGGGCAGGGTGCCAGCCCACCGCAGGGCACACACACACACACTAGGGACAATTTAGGATCGCCAATGCACCTAGTCTGCATGTTTTTGGACTGTGGGAGGAAACCCATGCAGACACGGGGAGAACATGCAAACTCCAAGCAGGGGGACCCAGGAAGCGAACCCAGGTCTCCTAACTGCGAGGCAGCAACGCTACCACTGCACCACCGTGCCGCCCCCAAAAAGCATGTACTGAGAAATAACAGAAGCTGGTTTGAACAAAAATTTGCAGCCACATGCAGTCCCCAGAGCTGAGTTTAAGAACTATCTAACAAGATCATACTGGATCTGTTAAAAGTAAATATTTACAGGTCAAACCTTAAATGATTGTGTGATGTAATATATGACCCTTAGTATCTCAGAAGCCCTCTTCTCTCTGAATGAAGAATGTTTTAATGTTTTTAATGGAATGAAATGAGAACACATTGTATTATGTACATTTATTCATCGATTAAACTGTTATCTTCGAGCCTACAAGTCTCTGACTATATATAAAATATCCAAATTGTGACCATTTTTTTTGGAACGCAGAATTAAACTGGGCTGCCCATTATTACCAGTGCTGTTTGCTATTGCTATGCAACCAGAGATTCAGGAGATTCAAAAGTAAGAACCTAAACAAAATTAATATTTACTAATCATTATTAATCACAGCTACATATGATGAAACTGGTAGGATTTTGGGGTTAAAGTTTAAGTAGAACAAGAACATATTGTTCCCAATGAACACTCTTCCACATCATCTTAAATGGATCAGTTTCCTTGAATTGTTTCAGCACATTTCATAACCCAAAATATTGATATATAGTCATTTATTTATTTGACATTGTCTGGGAGAATTGACATTGTTGGGGTCAACATTTGTTCCATTTTGTTATGTAAGAGTGTTCCTGTGTATATTCAAAGGTCTGGTTTTATTACTGGGACACAAGACTACAGACAGAGACTTAGGATATTGAACCTGTGCCTGCTTTGCTGGTCATGGAGGGATGCCCTGCTTAGGTTCTTCTCGGTATACTTTGCTCTGTACTCCACTAGACATTGATTGCTCCCAGATTGTAATCCACATGTACATCATTCACTCAAAACATGGTTCCAGTGTTATAAACAAATGAAGATCATGATGTTACTGTCAGTTGCTCCTATGCAAAATAATTGTATTATCCAGCCATCCTTAAACTATATAGTATTTAATTTCAGGAAGTCACTTCATATTTGGACCTTTGAAGAACTCTGTATTGACAATCTACCAACATATCTACAAACTAATTTCAAACAGTGAACTCCTGGATGATCTATGGCAGCATTTCTCAACCTTTAAGTATTTGCGACCCGAGTTTTCATAACAGTTTTAATTGCGCCCCCTAACCTTTTTTTGAAACCCTAATAAAATTTATTCCTATATTTTTTGCTGCCGATACACTGCTACAAGTTTAAAATTTTCCTACGAATAGCGAAATTACGCCACATATGGCAACATTTGCGCCCCCTTTTTTCTAGGGGGCAGGCCCCACAGTTTGAGAACCGCTGATCTATGGCAATGCAGGGAGGTGGACCTTTGAATTAGAATCCCCAATAATGAATAAAATTAAACTATTAATAAGATACATAAACTTGTGCAAAGCATGGTGTCATTAAGTTAAAAATTATACTTTGCACAGATATCAATGAAATATTATAATGATGAAAACAAAATTGCCTAAATATCATATGATCTTGTATTTACAATTACTAATAATGGTCTAATAGCATTATTTGGAGTATAAGACAATGTTATGTCACGAAAAATCTATTGTGCTATCTTACACTACACTTGCTAACTGTCTTACTTAACTCAACCTAACCTTAACCAATCCTTCATACTGTAACTCATTTTAAAAAGATGTCTAATTTTACTTACAGTTACAAAAAGTCAAGTTTTCTTTATGAGGAATGGTGAAAAGCTTTTTCACAGTCTGACAAGAACTTATGAACGCTGTGCTAAAACAAACAAGCTGGGAGCCTGTTTAGGGACTACTTCATATTGGACTCCCTATTCTGTATTTTGTATTCTGTCTGCCTGTGTAGTAGACAGCATAAAGAAGAAGAATTGTTGAGATGGATCTAATATGGAAAATGCATTTCATAATATCGTATTTCTTGTATATTTGAATGTGCCTCAGTTTATTGTAATTTGATATATAAAATCAATCAGTCTGTCATTATCCAACCTGCTATATCGTAACACAGGGTCACGGAGTCTGCTGGAGCCAATCCCAGCCAGCACAGGGCACAAGGCAGGAACAAACCCTGGGCAGGGGTTTGTGTAGTGGGGCTAAATAGTAATAGTGTTTTCATTGTTTGTACTGAGTGCGTTTTGTTTCCATCGTCCCGTTTGCAGTTTATAATGTGTGCGTCAGTGAATGTTGTCCCTGTAAATACAGGGGGGATGGATGTTGGAAAGAGACCGCAGCCCCAAGATGGAAAGCACCTGTTTATAATCAATCCATTACATCCGGCTCATTACTATATAAACAATCAGGAGAGAACAGAGGAGAGAGAGGAGAAAGATGGAGATTACATTTTCACAACAACAAACCAACTTTTCCTGCTGTTTTCCACATCGCGCTTTTGTAACCAGTTTCGGACTTACTTCAATTCAATCATCGCCAGAGACCCCAGGGTTGGACTACATTATCCACCTGTGGGAACCAGCCCGGACACAGACAGGTAGACAGGTTATTTCACCATACACACGTTTATTTACACTAATTATATTTACAATAGTGAGCACACCCCAGTGCCTCAGCACCAATCACCCCTTCAAGTCCTGGCCAACACACACAATGCCTTTACTCTTCAGACCGCCTCCACTCGTCTCCTCCGAGCTTCGTCCACTTCCACCCGACTCCAGCCTTGAATGGAGGGAGGCGGTCCCTTTTATTCACCCCAGGTGCTTCCTGATAAGCCTCCGTCGACAAACCCCCGTGTGGCGGAAGCACCGGCTGTGTACCCGGAAGCCCTCCGGGTGTCCCTGATCCTCTTCCCCTCAGCACTTCCGGGTGTGGATGAAGTGCTGAGGTCCCGGGCTCCCAAGGCATCAGGGCGCCCCCTGGTGGTGACCACGGGCCCCTACAGGGTGGAGCTTACCAGCTCTGTACCCTTGGCCCCCAAAAAAAACCACAGCGGTCGCCCCCTTGTGGTCTGGAGGAGGCACAAGTCCTCCTGCGGTCTTCCTGGGCATCCCGGCTGGGTACCACCCCCAGCCGTGTGCCACAGTACCCCACCGCTAGCGAAGACCTGTCAGACTGAGTGGCACGTCCCGTGAGGGCAGCTTATCCCCGAAGTGGGTCCTACTAAGTGTCCAGGGTCCAATCCGGCACCCTGGAACTCGTCTCTTCAGCACCCCCTCCGAGGTTGTCATGCCCTTCTGGCTTGCGCCACCCGCACCTCCGTAGTCCCCGCCAGCCGTGGTACTGCCCCATCGCCAGTGAAGAGTCCTCCAGTGAAGCAGCCCGTCACAGGAGGGCAGGTCCCCAACGAAGCAGGCCCTACTGTGCGCCGGGGCTCCGGTCCTGAAACTGAAAAAGAGAGAGGGGCAGAAGAGCTGCCTGGACGCCACCACCGGATGTCCCTCCTTGCTACACACTGGCAGTGCTCTCCCCCCTACCAGCACCCCGTGACTTGCCTGTTCGGCACCTCCTCCACTGGTTCCATGTCCATCCGATCAACACTAACGGGTCTGCTCTCACTGTTGTCTCATCCACCGGCTTTGGGGTTTCCCTCTGTCTCCGCAGAGGATGGCCATTCTCCGGACGTGAGCATCCTGCCTCACGTCCACCCTTATCGGAGGAACCGGCATCCTTCCCTCGATTCCTCCTTTACTCTGGGACGCCATGACAGTCTGTGTCTCCTTATTAAATTGAAAGAGACCCCTTCCCATCTGCATCCCTGTAGAACGACATGAGACTGCCGCTGACTCGGGGCGTAGGGCGCTAGGACCTGGGGCACACAACAGCCCGTGTCCTGCCAACCCTCTCGATGTCTTCCCCCTTGTCACGCGCACAGCACTCTGCGCTGTATCCACTGTCGGAGACCCACCTACTCGGTTCCGTTTACAAATGTCCCGGGCCCCTTTGGTGAGAGCTCCCTTATTTTTTACGGGGACGGCTTCACTTACCTTCCCCGCCGCGTCCATCTGGCTGAAGACTCCAGCGTCGTGCCAATCCACTCACTTTCGCAGCATCATCACGGACGCGACCGCCTTCACCTCCAGCTCCTTCAATCCTTTACGGAGGACGAGCATTACCTGTAATAGCAACTCTGCGGGCTGAAGGCATTCCTCCAGCTCACGCAGAGCCGCTGGCAAGCACAAAGGGTCAGTCAACGGTTGCCTTACCTTACAGTCAGGCACATCCGCCAGCTGCCCTCTGAGGGGCCTTTCCTCCGGCCCAGTCGGGTCCTTCCTCAACCCGGGATGGACATTCCTTGGGCCCACCTCAATCCAATCATCGGCGGGCACGCAAGACACACCGTCCAATCCTGTGCCTGTCATGGGGAGGGACTTCCGGTCTGCGGCCATTTTGGCTCTCCTTCTCCTGGTGCGGTGATGAGCCGGCTTTCTAGGTTGTAACGTCTCCCTCTCTGCAGCCCCTGCTGCCGCTGCCGTGTTTGTAAAACCCCGCAGAGCAGCGTGTGTCTGCCACTGACGCAGACCCGAGCAGCCCCTGCCTGCAACACACTAAACAAGCTCAGCCCCGGAGGGCTGGATGCCGGCGAGCAGGGAACTTACCTGTCGGGTCCCGTCTGTCCGAAGCAGCTGCCTCGGCATTGTGACACCGCGCCGTCCCAGGTGCCCTCAGTGGCTGCACACTCCTCGGAGCCCGCTGTACTCCGGTAAGGCCCGTCAATCTTCCGCCGCACCAGGAGAGAACCTTGTGACTGCGGCCCGTTAGCGATTTGTGGGGTGAATCGCTCACACAGGGTTGTGCAGGCGCCGTGTGTGTGGGCTAACCTGTTGATCCGGACTGGCTTCAAAATTATTTTTCTGGGGTCCCTGCCTTGAACCAGGCAGAGAGTCCCATCTGGGATGCCATTGTGGGAACCAGCCCGGACACAGACAGGTAGACATGTTGTTTCAACACACACACGTTTATTTACACTAATTATATTTACAATAGTGAGCACACCCCAGTGCCTCAGCACCAATCACCACAGTCCAGGCCCTCAACAAATGCCTCTCCTTCAGACCGCCTCCACTCCTCTCCTCCGAGCTCCGTCCACTTCCACCCGACTCCAGCCTTGAATGGAGGGAGGTGGCCCCTTTTATTCACCCCACGTGCTCCCTGATAAGCCTCCGTCGACAAACCCCCGTGTGGCGGAAGCACCGGCTGTGTACCCGGAAGCCCTCCGGGTGTCCCTGATCCTCTTCCCCCCAGCACTTCTGGGTGTGGCGAAAGTGCTGAGGTCCAGGGCTCCCAAGGCATCAGGGCGCCCCCTGGCGGTGACCACGGGCCCCTACAGGGTTGAGCTTCCCAGCTCTGTACCCGTGGCCCCCAACACAACCAGGGCGGTCGCCCCCTCATGGTCTGGAGGAGGCACAAGCCCTCCTGTGGTCCTTCTGGGTGTCCCGGCTGGGTACCACCCCCAGCTGCGTGCCACACACCACACGCCGAGGATTGACGGTGAGGTTGCTCCATTTTTTCCGGGCAATTCAAACACATCACTTATCTGTTGACCAGTCATCCGTATTCAGGACAGTTGTATACTCGGACTCAAGTTCACTATCATTGGCATTTTCCGTATTCATTCATTGTTATTTGTGTTTTGTGTTTGTTATATGTTACTGGGACAAGGGGGGGTTTGTTATTGTATATATGGTGTTGTCACGTTGTTAGTTTGGTGGAGGGATATACATATCTATATATATATATATATAAATACTTATTTTCTACGTGTGAAATTTGAATTTTTTGTTATTGTTTCATTTAATATATTTATCCACCTATTTTTACATATCTGCTTTTTTGTGCTTATGTTTAAACCGTCGATTGTGGGGAAAATTTTATTTGTTAGAGGTATGGCTTGGTATTTATAGATTTGCCTCAGTAGTCTATCCAGGCCACAGGTCTTGGAAGTGTAGCTGCCGGCTGGGTAAGGGGTTGGCCGTTACATAAGTGGTGCCCTCTCTGAGGATTCTTTAAAAAAATACTATCGCTGTCTGCCTTTAAAATTTTTCCCATTTACCACCATGTCTTTTATGCGTGCCGAGCAGGACGACACGATTGCTTCGCCCCGGTGTGAGGAAGGAGTAGCCAGGGCTCTGCACATCACGGTCAGAGCATGTTCAGCGGTGCAGGAGGTGGTGGATTCTTTACAGTCGCTGTACCCAGAAAATCACCATGGACCTGAAGAGGATGGCCAGGAAGATGTTTCACCTCCGTGGGAAGATCTGGCACAGCAACTCGCTCGTGTGAATGAGAGGGTCGGTGAGGTAGCCGAAAGCACATTAGAGCGCGAGGATGCCTTACGGACCCGCATCAGCAGCTCCCAGGAGGAGATAAAAGAATATATAAATGAACAACTTAAACTCCTGGGGCAAGAGGTCGTGCTGTGCCTCCAGAGGCGAGATCGACGCTGGCAGGAATCTCTTCAGGGGGAAGTCAGAAGGAGTCTCCAGACATACTGTCAGTCACCTATCCACTCGACGCGTCGGGGGTCTCAAGGCGCTATATATGTTACCCGACCCGCCACCCCTGGGGTATGCCTGGCCTTTCCCAAATTGGGGGCTCAATATACTACAGATGATGTCCTCAATTTTGTGGAAGAAGGGGAGGCGTATTTGGCTGTCACTCCTTTGACAGCTGAAAAACTTCTGGGAGTGATAGGGGCGTCCCTTTCTGGGCCAGTGCGCAGCTGGTGGCTGACCGCAAAGAAAAACATCAGGGACTGGGGATCCTTTTGGCAAGCTTTCCTCGCAGCTTTTCTTCCTGAGGATTATGAGACCGAACTTGAAGACAAGCTGAGATCCATGGTGCAACTTCCAGCACAATCCATCTGGGACTTTGCCTATGAATATAGCGCTTTGTGTTTAAAGTGGCGGCTGGCCCTGTCCGAAGAAGTATTTAACTTAGTTTTTGTAATTTATACATCCATCCATCCATCCATTATCCAACCCGCTATATCCTAACTACAGGGTCAAGGGGGTCTGCTGGAGCCAATCCCAGCCAACACAGGGCGCAAGGCAGGAAACAAACCCCAGGAAGGGCAACAGCCCACCGCAGGGTGTGCACACACACACACACACGCACACACACCAAGCACACACTAGGGACAATTTAGAATTGCCAATGCACCTAACCTGCATGTCTTTGGATTGTGGGAGGAAACCGGAGCACCCAGAGGAAACCCACACAGACACGGGGAGAGCATGCAAACTCCATGCAGAGAGGACCTGGGAAGCGAACCCAAGTCTCCTTACTGCGAGGCAGCAGCACTACCACTGCACCATCGTGCCACCCTATATAAAATCAATACAAATTAAAATATTTCTTTAAATAAAATAAATGCTGTATTTTGATTTTTAGCTGCTACTAGTTACAATCGCTAGTAGCACTGGTATTTTTTATTATATTTTACCTGAGCTTGTTTCTCAGTCTAGTCACTGCTTGCGTTAAGTTTACACGTGCTCCTGGTTGACTACTCTAAATTTTCCTCCACATATCATATTACATGTGTCCTTCTTGTGAATTTCCCATTGGGATTAATAAAGTATCTATCTATCTATCTATCTATCTATCTATCTATCTATCTATCTATCTATCTATCTATCTATCTATCTATCTATCTATCTATCTATCTATCTATCTATCTATCTATCTATCTATCTATCTATCTATCTTCTTGTCATGTAACAGTTTTAAAATGGCTCTTGCATGAGTGAGTGTAGGCAGATGTATGAGTGTGTAGAGCAAATGTTTCTACCCAGGGGTTTCTCCTGCTTTATTCTTATTGCTGTTGGATAAACTTGGACACCCCATAAGCCTATAATGGAAAAAACTTTTACAGAAAATGGATGTTTGATTGAACTTGAACTAATGACATTTTTCTTTTTTCATTTTTCTATTTATTTGGGGAAAGTATTGCAGAGCATAATGTGCCAAAAGAATAACCTAATATCCTAGTATTCTATTTTTCAGACTCAACTTCTGATTCAAGTGTTTGTACTCTTAGAAATCAGTTCTTTTACAAGAATTTTATCATTTGACAAAGACCACGTTCTTAGCTTAAGCTTTACACATATCAAAATGCAAACCATGTATTTAAATTAAAATGCACTCAACATTCAGATCCATTCTATGTTTACCATTTTGAGGAATTATGACTTTAGCTAATTTTGCAAGTATGTATAAGAGAAAGAACAATACCTCAAAAATAAAGTAACTCAGTTCCATCTTATCTTGGGTCTTTATCTAACATTGTGTAGCAGTGAAAGCTGAATATTAAATGTGAGCTGATTTCTATGTAAAATTACCAGCTTATTTTAATGACAGGAAGTTAATTTACTTTTAAGTAAAACTGGAGTTCACAGACAGTTAAGAAGCCTCTTCTATCTTTAAAATGGAATATAAACACATTCTACAAATATATTCAGTGACAAAGTAAATTGCATCAGCTTTCAAACATTTTAAAAATGTCTTATTTTCCTCTCAGGCAGGTTTCTTGTTACTTTGATCTGTTAATATAATAAGTACTCCTCCCGCCCATAAATTGAATATAACCACTTCTTTTTTTTCTATTCCTTCCTGACAACTGTGTTTGTAAATTCTGTACTCATACAGCTGAATGGCACTTTGAATTATACTCAAGGGTATATGGGCTTCACGTCACATTTGCGGGGCTGATATCATACATGACTAGCTGTGCTGCAGCCAAGGCCCTTAATGTACACTCTACAGATGGGCTTGCCTCAGAATGCTTATCCTGATATTAAGTTAAATATTTTTGGAGTCAACCTTATTTCACATCACTTACTCAAATGCAATGACTCCTTTATAAGAGCAAAGCAAGTATACTTCCTTCCCAGAGACAGCAATGTACATTTTTTGAAAAATATTTGTTAGGATGTCTAAATAAAACACTTAAAAATTCTTTTGTTTTTATATATCAGTAGTGTGCATATAGCTAACATATCTTTTTAGGATCTTTGCATTTATCAAGCAAAACGCAATGCAATAATGAACCTTAAAGAATATATAATATTCAAATTTTAGTAAGAGAATATTAGAAAATGAATAATATTGCTATCTCTTATTGTATTGTATATATAAAAGTCCACTTCTGTCAGTTTCTTGGTATTGTTGTAGATATGTTGAAATCCTACAAGGGCAACAGAAGGTCTATTTTTGACTTATACTAGCATAAGGCAAACTTACATGCAATGGTGGGTGCACAGGGAAGCAATCAGATGTAATACAAGTATCTCCATATCACATATTAAACCGCAAAACTGCCAATTCAAATCCCCTTCCACCTCACTGTATGACCATAAGCCTGTTTGGTGTACAACGGTAAAAAATTTAGTATTTCCAAACAGTTGCCATGTACAATACATGGATGTATACACCGTGCCATACTCTCTGATAATATATACCACAAAGCAAAAAAAACAAAGAAACATACTTATTTTGTTTTAGGAATAACAACCTTTTCTTTTGTTTTGATTTTTAGATTAGCGACTAGAATCTTTCATTGAGCAGGAAGACGACAAAGAAGAGTTTTTTGTGTTTTTCTTTGGGTTTTGGTCCTGGCCAGCTTCCTGTCTATCTGAGTAGGACTGTTTGGAGGTAATTGATTTTGTTATACAGTTACTGTTCCCATTGTTGGTTAATGCATGAAATCTTTTAAATCCAGTTTTTTTAAACCAACTTGAGCAGCTTTTCAGCAGTTCATTAATTTTTTTCTGGGTGCTTGCTTAGCAAATCAGCAGCTATCTTGTGAATGGTGTAGCTGTCAAATATCTACAATACTGGTAGCTACCTGATTGTTTCTAATACCTTGTTCATTTTCTGTATTTGTGTCTTTGTAGCAGCTAAAGAAATTCAGCAAAGTAGCATTTCTTGTATTGCCTGTGTTACTAGCCAATTTGTCCATTAACCTTTGTAGCGATAACTATTTTATTTGGCCAGCTTACTGATTCAGTCTTCACTTAACAAGGTACCCACCACAAAGTTTTTCTTCTACTGTGGACTCCTTGTTAATGATCCTAGTTTCCTCCTGGACTGAGGCACCCTGCCTCTCTTTTTGACCAAGGCTGCCCAATTTCCAAACTCTGGTTATCCAGATTCATATACACTTGGGTAATTTTATGTATGATGGATAATGCTGAATAAGTAGAAAGTCAAGGCGCAGTTTTTAAACATTTTTTTAACTGAAAGTACTGCTTCACATAAAAAAACAATCAGTGTTCAGTATTTATATTTCCTGCATGGCAAAAATATAAATAATATTATCAAAGGTACAAGCAGTGGTCAGTACATTGGAAAAATGTCATTTGCATTTAGGCTTTAGACAAGATTAAGCAGAAAACATTATTCTACACTGAATGTTGTTCAAAGATATTGCTTTTCTACAGGACTTCCAGATGATGGAAACCAAAAGAAAGCCATTTCTGTCAGTGCCTTACAACAATGTTTATTCATTCACCCATATTTAGGACTTACATACCCACCCCCCATAATGTGATAATTTATAAACAAGTATGTTGTATGTTATAATATAAAAAATAACCAAATTTTTATATATAATTTCGGCAACACTTTAGTTTAGGAACTGCAAAAATGCATCTATTAGTCATTTACTGTTATGTAACAAGTCCTTAAGAAAGGCTTCTTTTGTTCTTCTTAATACTTATAAAACATCAGTAGGTAGGGTATTCATCTCTGTGCAGTGCAGCATATTGACATAATGGTAAAATTACCTGTTAATATGAAGGATTCACAGGTCTTATACTAAATATGTAATATCTAGAGAAATGTGTCTCAGTTAAGCCACCTCGGACCACTCCAAAGTGAAATTTTGTTAGCAGGTCACATTGCAGAGACGAATAAACACTTTGATGTTTGTATTTGTTATGAAGACAAAAAAAGTGTTTGTTAAGGTCTTGTTACATAGTAGTAAATGAGTAATAGATACATTTTTGTAGTATATAAACTAAAGTTTTACCTTAATTTCTTGTATCTGCAATTGAATAATTGCAGTGTGGTGTAGTGGTTAAGTCCTTAAACTTCAAACCTTGAGGTTCTGCATTTAAATCCGGCTACCGACACTGTGTGACCATGAGGAAGACACTTCACCTGCTTGTGCTGCAGTTAGGGAAATAAAAGAAATGCAACCAATTGTATCTCAAATGTTGTAAGTCATCTTGGATAAAGGTGTCAGTCAAATACACCAAAATTAAAAAATGTTATTTCATGCATTTTATTTTCAATAATTACTAAAAACTGAACATATGTCTTAGACAGCACTTTTAGAATTTTAAATCATTGTTCAGAAATTTAATTTAAAGTAATAATTTTATTATTCTTCAGGGACTACACAACTAATATTTACCCTTTCCAAAAGAATACTGCCTGTTTGCATACAATGTATGCTGTACAATCTTTTTTGTTCTCTTCAAAATGAAAAACAAGGCTGTTCTAAAAAATAATACATAGGTTTTCTATAAAACATGTTATGATATTGATAAGACCCACATGGATTGTACCACATATTCCACATAAAGAGAAATAATTAGGAATTGAGTCTAAATACGTGGGTCATTTTTTCTAAATGGAGGGTGTTTTGATTCTAATTGTAGCCATCAGATTCTTTCATTCTTTCTTTTCTCACTTACTGCAGTTACAGAGATTATTCAGAAATAACCTACTATATCAGCCACTGTAAATTATATGCCTAATTTACATCTGTAACCTCACTGAAATCCTATCTTGGGGTTAAAAAGTAAAGCACAGGAGCTGACAGGATGATAGCAGCAAATTGCCGCAAAAGAGTATATAACTACAGTATGGTACTTGTTGTAACTAAACTATAGAAAGCGGAAGTCAATTTCTGGTTTTAAATAAAGATTGAGTGATTCTAAAATTTTTTTTTCCAGATTTCAGAGACATTCTTGGATGACTAGTATAGATTTTTTCATGTATACAGTATCAGGAAACACATTTTTTTAAATCTGATTTATGATCGCTGTCATTTATAATGCTGTAATACAGCATGACTTATTTCTAAGAATATTTTCATCTTTTTACATAAACATTATCCCCTACGATGCTAAAAGACATTCCACCAAAAATGGGCACATGGCAAAAAATCTTGTCTACTATGCTTTTGTGTTAGTAATATATGTTTAAAACTTACATAAGATTTTCATAGATAGCAATAGGGGTTTAGAAAACCAAATACTTAAAATAATATAAACCTTGGCATAGGGCAAGATTTAAAGAGATATAAAAACATTTTAAGGAGAAATATGTCTGATGAAGAATTAATTTTAGTGACAGTAGAAAGGAAGCAAACATAAATATAGCACCAGAATTAGACTAAGAATCAACATTAAAATCAAAAATGCTGTCATCTCTTAAATGATTCATGCTGTCGCTTTCCTTGCACAACCTAATAGAATAGGATAGGCATTTAAAATTTTGTTAACTATATTGTAACTACTAAAAAAATGATTTTATCATCAGAGTTGTCTCGATCAGTGACTACTTTTTGCTTTCCATTGCATTTCTACTGCTAGGATCACCCAGATGGCTGTTAACAGGGGCCTTGGGGGGGTCTACATTCAACATTAGCATACCGCCTCTGCTTAGATATTGTTCCTTCAGAATCTCTTAAGGCAATATTATCTCTCATTCTTCAAGAGTGGCAAGAATATTACTTTGCTGTCCCCTTGCATTAGAGTTTATACTATTGAAAAGGAATGGGGAAAAAGGACAATGAAGTGCTTAAAAAACATACAAGAGTAGCTTGTATACAGATAAGATCTTCATGCTTCCAGCTCAGTTTCACTTATTTGCCAGTTCTCAACCAAACACTTCCATTACACATTATGGAAGGAAGTGCAATGGAATTCAAGACAAATATAGCCTTCCCTGTTACGTTTACATTTTTCTTTAATTATTTATGTCAGTAATGGAAGCGTAAGCACTGTTTGATAGCAATTAACGTGCACTATTCAGAAGACTCTGTGCCTTCTAAAGGAACACCTTCACTCAGTTTCTTATCTATTTATCATAATGGAACGAAAAGCCTGTGCAATTTGTGCATAAATTGTTTATGTTTGTGCCAATACCTCGGTGTTTACATTTGTTTTTTTGGATGACCTCATAAATTGCGTACTTCCACAAAACCTTTTTAAGTACTCACATATTTTATTGTTAGGTTTATGCTGAGTTTGTACTAAATAGTCGACTTTAATGTTTGTCTTATGATGAAATAATTCACTGAATTTAACTGTTGTTAATTACACACAAACATGCAAAGGCACTGTTAAAAATAAAAAATGCCTGTCATGAAGACTCAATCTCATCAATTTTTACTCAAAGACATTTTCTGTATTTCCGTCCATTCACCATTCTGTATCCCATCATTTAGTTTTTGAGATAGGTCTTATGTTGTTATATACTATAATATATTTTAAGACCATAAGAAAAGCTAGTTAATCCTTTAGGCGTAATATAGGCGGCCAAGTAGGGCACCATTTATTAAAGCAAAGGGACTAGTACTCTGGACAGCAACGGAAAGTGATGTGGTAAGTCAAAGGGCAGGTATTATGGGTTCCAAGGCCCCAAACCCCGAATCCAACTACACCTCCCATAGTCCTAAGAGTCTAATAATGCTGAAAGTGTACTATGAACAAAATGGGTACAATTGTGGCTTACAAGAACTATGATGTCAGTCATAGAACACTCACAACATCAGTTACGAAATGCTCTTATGTCAGTTGGTTTACCTGCCAGTTGTCATTATTTGAGTCGGATAACCCTCCCATGATTGTAATTTTAATTGTAATGTTACCTGGATTACCATATAACATCGCTGACGTATAGTGCAAAGCAACAAACTCCTCAACAGAGCATAGTTATGGATTTCTGCAACTAGCCCTTCTTGATCTCAACATGTGATGGGCAGAGAAAGAAGTACCAGAGAAGTATTTACAGATTCTCCAGGATATGTATGAAGGAGTGAGAACTCAGATTAAAAGCAGTGTTGGGGTAACAGACAAAATCTCTTTGATCTGGTTATGGATGTGTTGAATCATGGGATAAAAGACCAATTTCATTGGTGTAAGCCTTTTGCTGATGACATTGTGTTGTGTAGCACCAGAAAAGAAGAAGTTGGAGAATGGAGAAAGGCTTTATAAGATAGTGGAATTAAGATAAATAGGAAGAGGACAGAATACATATGAGGTTTAATCATGATCAGGATTCAGAAGTTAGCCTGCAGGGAAAGGCATTGAAAATACTAGATACATTTAAATATCTAGGATCAGTGGTAACCTGAACAGATGTACAGATAACCCATAGAGTTGAATGGAACAACTAGAATAAGGTATCAGCAGTATTGTGTGATCAAAGAATTAAGGGGAAAGTTAAAGATTTAAGACAGTGGTAAGACCAGCAATGATGCATGGACATGGGCAGTAAAAGGGGCACATGAGAAGAAGTTAGATGTGGCAGAAATGAGAATGTTGAGATGGATATGTGGAGTTATGAAGCAGAGCAGAATAAGAAATTAGACGATCAGAGGTGCAAAAAAGTGGGAGAGATATCTAAGACAGTACAGAAAAGTAGGTTGAAGGGGTATGGGCACGTGATGAGGAGGAACAATGAGTATTTAGGCAAAAGAATGACGGGAATGGAAGTACAGGCAAGAGAAAACTAGAGAGGCCAAAGTGGATGTGGACAGATAAAGTAAAAGAAGATCTGAAAGAAAGGAGCTTGACTGAGGAGGAGGTGAAGGACTGAGCTGAGAAAAAAATATTAAAAGGCTAAGCTAAAAAACAGGGTGGGCCAGTGAGAAAAGTGGGTGAGTGTGGGTCTAACCAGACCCAATACTGGCATCATGTCTGAATTTCTGACAGGCTTTGTGCAAAAAGGGTGCAATTTTAAAAAAGGTAGAACTCTGCACACAGTTACATGAGTGCACTTGTGAGTACCATAAAATAATACAGTATATCAGCTTAATAAACACGTTCCTTATATTTCAGTTAAAATGTTATCTTACTTTAAACATGCAGTTTATATATGTTACAATTTAGGTCATTTTGCATGTTCATGTGGGCACTTGCATTTTAAACCCTTATGGTTAGAAAAGTCATTTAACTTACCTGTTATGATGAAAAACATTAAAAGTACTTAGGTGCTGATGTACTGCTTCTCTTCAGTTTGCATTCAAGTCACTGGGAAACTTGCTGACGTAGAGGTTTCCCTGCATGCATCCATCTCAACTTAACAATGTAGGACTGTAAGCGGCCAGTAACAATGACTTTCTACCCATGCATACATTCTGCTGGTGTTTCATTAACTTGTATTGGAGATCTATTTGCCATCAGTAGCGGCTATTGTAGCCAACAAACTAACCAGATGCAGATTATTTTGTTTAGGGGTAATCTTGTTATATGATTTTAATCACCTTTTAAATTAAGATTAAATCATAAGGAATTTCTTACTGATCTATTTTTGAGTACATTTGGGTTTTAGGTTTGAGGTGTTGGTAGCTTAACAATCATTGTGTTTGGTCTTCTTGAGGTTTCTAGACTAAATTGGATCATTGTAGATAGGTGAATCCTATAACTCTAATGATCCCTCAAACCCTGAAAAGATTTTCCAGTTATTGCTCCATCAGTGTTTAAAGAGGGACTTTTAGCATAGTATTAAATGCTGACTACATTACACACTACAAACACTTATTATTTTAAGGAGTGTCAGTCATTGTTCAGCGCTTTAACTGTTTCTAATCCTCTGCCACCTTGAGGAAGATGCTTCTTCTTCTGGCCACACAGAGTTGTCAGAGTGGTTGGAAACCTTCTAAATGAATGCTGACAAATACAGCACCAGGCCCCCATATGATTATTACACAGTTACAGGGCCCAGCATGTTCCATTCAATACTGTAGGCTGCCTGAGTGAGGGAGAAAAAGGTAGTTGGCTTAGGTCATTCAGACATTACCTGATCCAAAGGACCTAGAACGCTAGAAGATTATTTTCTCCAAATAAATCATTCAGTGAAGTTTTATTTTCTTCTACTGCAAAGCCAACTGAACTGTTTTTATGATCTGTATTACATTTTAGCCTACATTTGTACCACTGCCTATCACTGTACATTTAAATATTACATGTACTTTGTACATGTAAATTTGTAAAAGCATTCTGAGCATGTATGTGGTGGAAAACTTATATTTTTTAATATAAAATAAGAATAGATTAAGTATACTGAGATTATCTTGCAAATATTTTTAAAGAAAAACATAAAGTTGTTAATTAAACCATTATCCATTTTTATGTTATGGATATTATCCTTATTTCTGAAAAATATCCCTTAGGTTGATATTTAAATAACTGATTTTGCATTCAGTTATTATGATGAAAAGGTTGGAAGCATGCTGAAAAGGAAAGAAACTATCCTAACTCCCTGTTAAACAAAGGGAATTCTCATTCAACAATCCTGAAAAGAAGAAAGTCAGCATCTAAAATAAACTGATTAAAGATGGGCCTTACATATAGAGCCTGGGGAATATTCATTCTTCTGTCCAGTAACAGGGAGCTGAAGTTTATTCTAGCAGCCAGACTGGAATAACACTGAATCCACCACCATACCTATGCTCTGTCAATTTATGGATGCCACTTAACATAACATGCCTCTCATTTTAGAGTGTGATAGGAAACCAGCATACCCTAAGAAAACACTGGGAAAAAATACAAACTTCACATTAGGTTTTGAAGTTGAGTCAAAGGAGTTGTGAACCATTAGTGCTAACTACTGCTTAAATCTGATTTGCTTACTGTACACATTTTTTACTTAAGTTTTCCCTCCCACTAATATACAATTGAAAACACTGGGTGGTATTGATATTATAAATATCAATGAAAGATCAAATCAAACCAACGTTTTTCACAAAAAGTGAATATTGCTCTCATTCCAATTTAATCGTCAAGGTGTCCAAATCAAAGCATTACTAATAAAATGTGTTTCTTATTTTAAGTACAATATAATGTAAAATAGTGTACTTGCATGTAGATATATGCCTTTGGTAAACAAATCAGCAAATTATAGTTTATTATCGTCATACCATTTAATTTTAAAAGAAATAAACACTTTTTGGAAGTTGTTTTATAGGGATATTACCTCTGGAAAACATTTGCTTCTTAGGTTTTACGTGTGAGAAGAAGGGAAGCGTTCAGTCTCTACTTTTACACCCAGCTGGGGTTATTACCATGGCAATCACGGGGCTGTGAAAATTGTAATAGTGTACAAGCAAGAAGATGCTCTCAATTGCAATTTTGTGAAATAAAATAAATATCAACCATGACAGCCAACTAATTCTACCATCTCTGGTTAATCATAGAGATGTCCTTTTCGTTTCTGCAAAAGAGATTTGCAACAGATTGTAGGTAATTGAAATAACATTCTCCTACAGGTTATGTAATGTTAAAGTTTATTTATTTGGGTTAAGTATAACTGAAGGCTCTGCTCACAACTACTGTATATATTATCTATCAGCAAATACACAAGGTGTTCAGCTACTCTATCAGGTGTAACAGCTTTTATTTCTCAATAGTTTGTGGCTGTCAACAGAATCTCAGTGTTAACAAGGATTATCTACTATATTTGCATGTGTGTGACAAGCTGTTGCTATATATCCAAATTATAGATGTAAGAGCCATTTGCTAGTTATTTGAGTTATATTAAATGTTTGCCTATATATTAGTGCATAGTCTATAGGAGGTTCTTACAACCAGCACAAGTTGAATTGAATTAGTATATTCTATTTCTTGTCTCTCTGACTACAGAATAGTCTCAGTGACCTGCCCTGCCGAGAGTAAGGTATGGAGGGCACACGGTTTTAAACCATGCCTTAACGTGCCCAATAGTATGAAAGTTAACCTGCTCTATTGAACATGCAGTGCCGCAAATTTAGAGTGTACTGAAGGCAAAGTAAAGTATCTTTAAATATGGAAACAACTGAAGTTTGACAAGAAAGTTAAATTTAGAGAAGAGACATTTTTTCCAATTTTATTGCCTTTTATTGTGTGTAACAACCTTTTTTGTTTATTCTTATGTGGACTGTTTGCATTGAACTTTCACTAAATCTTTTAAAATGAACTTTTGGACTGAGAGATTTCTTTTGGCACACGTGCTTGATCCTGCCTCACTCACCAGCAGTTACAATAGATCTTCCCTACATTTTAAAAATGAGTATTTCCTTATTGAAACATTCACACATTTTTTAAACTTATTGCTTGTATGTACAGTACAGTTTAGTCTATCCATATTTTCACAAACATTTCCCTGTGATCAGAGTTGCAGGGATTCAGAACCCAGAAGGAATAAGTACAAGGTAGAATCCCATTGCATTAGGGATAGCAGTCTACTACAGTATATAAATATTTATGTGTGTTTGTTTATTTGTTCATATATATATATATATATATATATATATATATATATATATATATATGAACAATTCTAGAGATGGTTCAGTTAAAAAGAAAACACCCTTCCACTCAGAATTCGGAGAAATGATGAAACAACTTTAATCATGCACAAAAATTTTTATATCTCATGGTAGTCAAAACCTTTAAAATTAATTGACTATCTAGTATAAGCAGTTGTTCTCCAGGCTAGGGTTCTTGTGTCTTGCGGACCACTCATGGAGCTTGTGGCCCCTTCCCCTACAGTTTGACAGCTCTGAACACGATCCATTTGAATTATTTTTATTCCAAGGAGACCAATGGAATCAGACATCTCTTGAAGTTTATTAAGTTTGCTCTTTGCTTTTTAAAATACTCTGATATTGTTTCTACAAGGACAAGAATAAAATGTGTTAAAAGAACTATTCTGAGTTTTATTTGTGCAACTCCGAACCCAATATACAACAATATATACACATAAAAAATTCTCTCTGCCTTCTCTTGTAGGCAGAAGTGTAGCTACATGGTGAAAATCAAGGGAACATGATGATGAGATCTAGGTGCCTCAACTCATGTACTACTCTCTTCAGGATAGGACAGGATGAGTCTGCAAACAGTCATATCCTAGAAGGTAGTGAGAACTCTATGGGAGGTTTCCCTGTCCAGTAAGATGACATACAAAGACAGGACTGTGTTTGATGGGAACTGAGACCAAGGGTCATTCTAAACATAACACTTAGGTGAAGATTTTCAGTTCATATTCAGAATACAAAATGGAAGTAACTCCACTGAGGATGGGCCCAAAGCTTATTTGTTGACGTCAAAGAGCACATTACTCGACTATCTAGGGCAAGGCTGAATGTAGAACTCATTTTGAACTGAACCATTATTTTTGATACTTATAGAGATCAGCTCTGATAACTGAAAAAGGCAACAACTGGTCCTGTTTTATTTATTAGAAGCATTTTAATAAAGTGATTCTCTTTGATCCCTAACATAGAGTAGCAGTCACATATATAAATAAATATCATGTAAATGTAATTATGTTATTTCTTGTAATTTTACTATAGGCATAAACATAACATAAAATTAGTTTTTAACCAAATTTACAACCTGTCAGGAGCTGTTTCTGGGTCTCTGAAGAAGAAGCAGTAACAATGAATGCAGTGACACGTCAATAAAGATGTGCAGACTTCAAATTTGGCCATGTGCCATAACACTAAAGATGACTCCATCTAGAACATACACTGCATTACCCTGTTGAGCAAGCACTCTCTTTTTTCCAAACTTAAGCCGTTTTGACAAGTAACTCATCTATAGCCATTCCACACCGCTATTCTTTCATTTGCATTCTCATTAGTATAATGTGATTTTACAAAGTGGAAACTGGAAGTACTCTCCACATTGTAAAATCGCTGAACTCCATTCAGGGTGACAATCCAACCCTTTCTGACAGCAGATACACTGCAAGATGCATGATTGGCATTTTAACCAAGTGTAAGTGAATTGTGAATACCAACATCATTTTTCAAATCACAGCAATAAAAGGATTCTACTCTTTTTCCACAGTACAGCTGAAGTAGGCTAGGCAGAAGTAAAAAGGGCACTTTAATGTGACAGGAATATAAAAAAAAAGCTTCCCAGTGTAACAAACAGTTTATTTAACCTTTGCCTGAATTCCTACTACAGGCATAGCCTTTCTAATTAAATGTTATTGTTATTTAGGTAAACTTAACTATGGAATAATGGAAATAGCTTTCTTAAAACTACCCAAAACATAACATAATTCATTTTATGTTTTGATTGAATTTTCATATAATTCTTTCAAAAACTGAATTTTGTGCTTCTGTGAAATGTTTAATATATCCATTCACTCATTATTTAACTTGCCAAATCTGGCACAGATGCTGGAGGGTTGAGATTCTTCTAGCAGCATTAGGCACAAGGCAGACACTCACCTGGTCTTGGGGCCAGCCTACTGAAGGGCACACTTAAACCAGGTCAGTTTAGAGTCTCATTTTCACCTAACACAACCATCTTTTAAATTTGGGAGAACACCTAGAAAGTACCAGGGAAAAGCCCAATAGTCGCAGTGAGTATATACAAACCCAACACGACCTCAAACAGAATTCGAACTACTGTGCCACTGGGCTATGCGTGTACAGTATAATACAGGAGGTAAGTGTGTCTGGTATCTTTGTTCAGTTTTCCTTTTCTTTTAATATTAAAATTTTGCATATTATTTTGATAACCATTTGATTTTAATAGTCTGCATTGAATGTTGAATTTCACTAGCTGGTGTGATCAAAATTGAGTTTCTTGAGTGAGCTATAAATGAAAACAAATTGCAAGTAGGCTAAATAATATAAAATGAAATTATTTATGGGGGGGGGGGGGGGAGCAGGTTTGGAAAAAGAAATGCAGGTTATGATTATTACAATAGCTTTATTAACTGAAATAGCTTTAAAAATAATACAAGAACAAAGTCTGTGTTTCACATACTCATAATTGTAAACCTGTGCATCCTTAACAGGTTCTTGGGGGTGCCATAGCCTATCCCAGCTAGCAAAGGGCGGTGCAAGGCAGGAACAAACTTGGGACAGGGCACAAGGCCTCCATAGGGTGAACACACATTCACACACACCAGGCTCAATTTAGTATCACCATTCCACCTAACTTGCATGTCTTTGGACTGTGCGAGAAAACTGAAGCAACAGGGAGAACATGCAAATTCCATAGAGGGAAGACTCAGGGTATGAACCCAGGTCTCCTCACTGCAAGGCAACAGCACTACCACTGTGCCACCCTAACAGCAAAGTATAGATCATTAAAGGAAAATGCTATGAATTTATACAGGAAGTACAATACATCTACAGTCTTTCTGGGTCTTTCTAAACAAGACTTGGTCCCTATCTATTGGGTAGGATGGCTGGTCAAATTGCTTACCAAACAGTACCTGACATTGCTTCATCCTAGATTCATCTGGCTACTGTTTCTACCATAACACTTAAAGATTTCCCACAATGTTTAACCCCAGTATTTTAAAGGCACCTTTTTGTTTTCCTGTCCATCGTAAAGGTAAGAAGGAGTCAAATATTAGTCACCAGGAGCCCCCTGTTGCCATTCTTAAACTATCTTCTGAAATCCCTGATGGTTCATTATTTCCATCTACACCATAAAAGTAGTTTGGGGCTTCAACCATTGTACTGTTAGTTAGTGTTTTTCTGTCACTGGTAATGTTGTCTTTGTTAGTACACATACAATCAGTAAATCTTACAACAGAACTACCCTCCAACACAAAGTTTCCATTTGTGATTCCTACCAGTTATGCTGGTTTACATATAGTGTAGGTACACTATCAGAATGAACCAAATTTTCCCTACTTTACCATTCATTTCAAATGAGAACCAAACTTTTTATTTTTAGAAGCAGAAACGTTGCATCCAAGTCTCAGAATCATTTTGACTACTGAGATACAACGGTAGAGTCATCTGAATCTGGACATCTGCACTGTGGCAACTGCTGAAAGACAACCACAAACCCGCAACATCTGTGTTAAAGAAGTGGTATTTCCTTCATTTCATGACCAAATAGGAGAACTCCTACACACAGGGACTGTCTCTAAGCACAGAAAGCAGAGTACTTCCTGGAAATGTCATTTGAGCTCTTTCTTACTCAGCCCACACAATATTTTTCATGCAGCAATGCCACTACACTCCATCGATTCACGCTGAAAAACCTGCCAACTACACCAAGTGTTTTATTGTGGAACCACACCATGATCTGTCCCAATCCAGATATTTGCACTGTGGTAACTGCTGATGGCCACTTGCAAACTCGTGACATCTGGATTACAAAGGCTCTCAGAAGTAGTTCCTTTTACAGCATAAGGTAATAGGAGTACTCCTGAGCTCATGTATGCAGGGCCTGCCTTTAAGAACTGCAAATAGAGGACTTTCTGATGACATCAGCTTAGCTCTCTCTCACTTAATCCCCACCTTTTGCACAGTAACGGCACAACATCAAGGAGATACCAATGCAACATTCTTTCCTTAAGGGATTGTATAGTCCTATTTAAATACAAAACATTTTTACAACTAATAAAGGAATCTAAAATAGTACAGTATAACTGTTTGCAAATTTTTTTTTTTTATTCCAAAGTGGTATGGTATGAAGAAGTCAGGAGTGGCAGAGAAGTATGTAAGAGTTGTACAGGATATGTACGAGGGAAGTATGACAGTGGTGAGGTCTGCCGTAGGAGTGACGGAGTGATTCAACGTGAAGGTGGGATTACATCAGGGATCAACTCTGAGTTCTTTCTTATTTGCAATGGTGATGGACAGGTTGACAGACAAGATTAGAAGGGAGTCCTTGTGGACTATGATGTTTGTTGATGACATTGTGATCTGTAGTGAGACTAGGGAGCAGTTTGTGGAGACCCTAGAGAGGTGAAGATATGCTCTAGAGAGGAAAGGAATGAAGGTCAGTAGGAACAAGGCAGAATACATGTGTGTAAATGAGAGGGAGGTCAGTGGAATGGTGAGGATGCAAGGAGTAGAGTTGGTGAAGGTGGATGAGCTTAAATACTTGGGATCAACAGTACAGAGTAATGGGGATTGTGGAAGAGAGGTGAAAAAGAGAGTGCAGGCAGGGTGGAATGGGCGGAGAAGAGTGGCAGGAGTAATTTGTGACCAGACGTATATCAGCAAGAGTGAAAGGAAGGTCTACAGGACGGTAGTGAGACCAGCTATGTTATATGTGTTGGAGATGGTGGCACTGACCAGAAAGCAGGAGACAGAACTAGAGTTAGCAGAGTTAAAGATGCTAAGATTTGCACTGGGTGTGACGAGGATGGATAGGATTAGAGAGTCAGCTCAAATTGGACAGTTGGGAGACAAAATCAGAGAGGCGAGATTGCATTGGTTTGGACATGTGCAGAGGAAAGATGCTGAGTATATTGGGAGAAGGATGCTAAGGATAGAGCTGCCAGCTAAGAGGAAAAGATGAAGACCTAAGAGAAGGTTTATGGATGTGGTGAGAGAGGACATGCAGGTGATGGGTGTAACAGAACAAGATGCGGAGGACAGAAAGATATGGAAGAAGATGATCTGCTGTGGAAACCCCTAACGGGAGCAGCCGAAAGAAAAAGAAGAAGATTCCAAAGTTCATGCAATCTATATACTATATTTACATAATGCAAAGTTGACTGACTGACTGACTGACTGACTGACTGACTGACTGACTCACTCACTCACTCACTCACTCACTCAATCAATTTGGCAGGATGTTACATACAGCTATAGGTATCCACTAAGAAAGGATGTTTAGATACACAATATCAATATTTAAGGGAGCTCCCAAATAGAAAAGCTAAATACTTCAAAATCTCAAAAACACATTGACCGATTTGATTGAAATTTGGTTATGTTATAGAAAAAAGAAAATTAGCCTACCCAAGTTTTTTATTTGTTGGTAATAATATGTTGCAGCAAGTGGGCTATTCTTAGGCAACGCTGACAAGTGATCACATGCAGAAATGGGGCTTACACTTCATGTAAATGAACACTGCAAGTACAAGCTCACCACTGACCAAGCTGGGGCTGTAATCGTCCAGAAAATTGGGGCTGGCAGCAAGTGAAAAAGGGCAGATGCCCTGCACAGGAAAAAGAGACAGGGTAGACAAAGAAAAGTTCAGTAAGCTCAAAAAAGACATTGTTAGTCACCTTAGGTACATGCAGTAACTACTCATTTTGTTGGATGATTCCTATCTCCTTATCCATCCATCCAGTTTACAACCCGCTGAATCCGAACACAGGGTCACGGGGGTCTGCTGGAGCCAATCCCAGCCAACACAGGGCACAAGGCAGGGAACCAATCCTGGGCAGGGTGCCAACCCACCGCAGGACACACACAAACACACCCACACACCAAGCACACACTAGGGCCAATTTAGAATCGCCAATCCACCTAACCTGCATGTCTTTGGACTGTGGGAGGAAACCGGAGCGCTCAGAGGGAACCCACGCAGACACGGGGAGAACATGCAAACTCCACGCAGGGAGGACCCGGGAAGCGAACCCAGGTCCCCAGGTCTCCCAACTGCGAGGCAGCAGTGCTACCCACTGCGCCACCGTGCCGCCCCCTATCTCCTTATGATATGGTATAAAATACATGCAATACAGTACATGCAAGTTTGCAGAAAACTGGACTGTCCCCTTCGTCAGACTGTGATGTGGATGCTTCAGTTCGCAAAGCACAAACAGGCAAGTGCCAGTATGGTGTACCAGCCCACTTCAAGATCTATCTACAATACAAGACAGGAGCAAACACCTGCATTGGTCAGTTTAAGTGCTTGCCCAGCATAATAAATGGGTCCCCAATGGACAGAACATACAGGGGGCCTCATGTACAAATGGTGCGTACGCACAGAAATGTTGCATACGAACGTTTCCACGCTCAAATTGCGATGTATAAAACCTAAACTTGGCGTAAAGCCTCGCACATTTCCACGGTACCTCATACCATGGCGTACGCAATTTCTCCGTTCGGTTTTGCAGACTGGCGGCACCCAGCGTCAAAGCAGTGTTACTGTTCCTGTGTGATCACCCTTCCTTTCTTAGATCCACATTCCTGACGCGGCTTTCTAAATACACTGAAATTAACTGCATATTGTTTATTAGTGTAATGCATCTGATTGTAATTAACCTGCAGCAATATAATGGTCCATGGAATAGCCATAGTATTCCAAATACCAGAACTGCTTTAGCGTTGTTACGCTCACTGCATCTTCTTCTTTCAGCTGCTCCCGTTAAGGGTTGCCACAACAGATCATCTTTTTCCATAGTACTCTCAGTGCACCACTCGGAGTATTTATATCACTGTATTTGAGTAGGGAATCACAGCAGCAGCTGATCGGAAAGAGAATTATCGGTACACAGCATGAAGCAGAGGCTGCCTGAGCCAAGGCAAAACGCTTCAGAGACTTCCCTGTACGGATTTCGCGGTTTAGAAAAAGTTTCATCCCAAGAACTATAAACGCACTCAATCAGTCCATCAATTGCTCCTTGTAGAACTGTTTGTACTTATAAGTACAATTACCTCACTGTAAACTTGCACTACAGTTATAATATTGCACAACCTGCGCCACTTTATGAACCGCGTATTTACATATGATGACGATATCATTTTTAAGATGAAATGCAGCAAAATATGTTGATTATATTATACAGATAAAACTTTAACTTCATTTACATAATCTTTATTGTTAATAATTAAACATGTGAGGACACGGTGCCACAGCGCTAGCTAGTTCAGGGATTGTTCCTGCATTGCGTTGTATTCTTGCTGGTGCTGACACGACACTGGAAGGATAGACAGATATAATAATTAAACATGTACTATGAAGATATTTCAATGTTCCTTAAAAGTTTTGAAGAATCGGCATTTTAAGCTTATAGATGGCTTCACGTCTATATAGCTGATTGTGTGGCGATTGGGTTTTTGGAAAAAGAAAAGTAAGGACAGGAATTGGAGGTTAGTACGTTTGAAAGAGACAGTACTTCTGTAATAAATTATTTCATCGAAGGTCGCGTATGGCGCCGCAAACCTCTTGCGTGAGACATGAACAAGCACTGTGCCACCGTGTTCCCATGTTTAATAACATGCTTTCATTCCTATCATCATGAAAAAGATATCACGTATACATCTCAGTATTTTAATTATTCAGAGAGCTGTAATATCACGAATGTAATGGATTCTGTGTCCTGTTGGAGAAAGAGAAAGAACGGAAGCACGTAGTGATTCACACACATAGAGCACATAGAAGATCAAATACAGAACAAAGCATTTAATGTGTCACTTTAGTTATAATGGGATTTGAGAAACTAGTAAATTAAACGATTTTAAGATGAAGTTTATGATGTTCTACTTTAATGGCAAAATAAACTACGTGATTAAAGTGGAAATTTCGAGATTAAAGTTGACATTTCGTGCTTTTTTCCCACTGTGTGCCTATTTTTTTTGTCTGTACCCTAATAAACTTTCATATGACACTCAGACGTTGGGCTACGACTTACCTTTTCACGGCGACTTTAATATGTGATTTCTTTTTTATTTCGGGCACTGTGCGACTTTGTGAACTTGAGCCTTCGAGTTTCTCCGACACTCTGTCACTCGATCAACTTCCTTTTCTTGATTATACTGTACCACTGTTTAAACCAACAAATAGTACGTTTTTCCTTTGCCTCCACTTGGTTTTCGCTGAAATTCTTATATTTCCCCCCGTGCTTTTCCCATTGTCTTTTCACAGAAGGCTATTTATATTGATTTGCATATTCAAAGAGGCATAATTCTGGGTGGAGTTGGGGCAGGACAGAAGGCGCGTGCACGTACGTTACTTTTCACGCTGATTGGGATTTATGTAGTGGAAGAACGTGAAAGTTTGTGTACATACAGATTCCTGCATCTGGGGCCTCACGTATAAACGGTGCGTACTCACAGAAATGTTGCGTACGAACGTTTCCACGCTCAAATCGCGATGTATAAAACCTAAACTTGGTGTAAAGCCATGCACATTTCCACGGTACCTCATACCCTGGCGTACGCAATTTCTCCGCTCGGTTTTGCAGACTGGTGGCACCCAGCGTCAAAGCAGTGCTACTGTTCCTGTGTGATCACCCTTCCTTTCTTAGATCCACATTCCTGACGCGGCTTTATATATACACTGAAACTAACTGCATATTGTTTATTAGTGTAATGCATCTGATTGTAATTAACCTGCAGCAATATAATGGTCCAGGGAATAGCCATAGTATTCCAAATACCATAACTGCTTTAGCGTTGTTACTCTCAATGCATCTTCTTCTTCTTTCAGCTGCTCCCGTTAAGGGTTGCCACAGCAGATAATTTTTTCCATATTACTCTCACTGCACCACTCGGAGTATTTATATCACTGTATCTGAGTGGGGAATCACAGCAGCAGCTGATCGGAAAGAGAATTATCGGTACACAGCATGAAGCAGACGCTGCCTGAGCCACGGCAAAACGCTTCAGAGACTTCCCTGTATGGGCTTCGCGGTTTAGAAAAAATCTCACAAGAACTATAAACGCACTCAATCAGTCCATCAAGTGCTCCTTGTAGAACTGTTTGTACTTATAAGTACAATTACCTCACTGTAAACTTGCACTACAGCTATAACATTGCACAACCTGCGCCACTTTATAAAGCACGTATTTACATATGATGACGATATCATTTTTAAGATGAATGGGCAGCAAAATATGTTGATTATATTATACAGATAAAACTTTAACTTCATTTAAATAATCTGTATTGTTAATAATTAAACATGTGAGGACACGGTGCCACAGCGCTAGCTAGTTCAGGGATTGTTCCTGCATTGCGTTGTATTCTTGCTGGTGCTGACACGACACTGGAAGGATAGACGGATATATAATTAAACACGTACTACGAAGATATTTCATTGTTCCTTAAATGTTTTGAAGAATCGGCGTTTTAAGCTTACAAATGGCTTCACGTCTATTACATAGCTGATTGTGTGGCGATTGGCTTTTCGGAGAAAGAAAAGTAAGGACAGGAATTGGAGGTTAGTACGTTTGAAAGAGACAATACTGCTGTGATAAATTATTTTATTGAAGGTCGCGCATGGCGCAGAAAGCCTCTTGCGTGAGACATGAACAAGCACTGCGCCACCGTGTTCCCATGTTTAATAACATTCTTTCATTCCTATCATCATGAAAAAGATATCACGTATACATCTCAGTATTTTAATTATTCAGAGAGCTGTAATATCACGTATGTAATGGATTCTGTGTCCTGTCGGAGAAAGAGAAAGCCCGTTTAAGAAGCAGGTAGTGATTCACACACATAGAGCACATAGAAGATCAAATACAGAACAAAGCATTTAATGTGCCACTTTAGTTACAATGGGATTTGAGAAACTAGTAAATTAAACGATTTTAAGATGAAGTTTATGATGTTCTACTTTAATGGCAAAATAAACTACGTGATTAAAGTGGAAATTTCGAGATTAAAGTTGACATTTCGTGCTTTTTTCCCACTGTGTGCCTATTTTTTTTGTCTGTACCCTAATAAGCTTTCATATGACACTCAGACGGTAGGCTACGACTCGCCTTTTCATGGCGACTTTGATATGTGATTTCTTTTTTATTTCGGGCACTGTGCGACTTTGTGAACTTGAGCCTTCGAGTTTCTCCGACACTCTGTCACTCGATCAACTTCCTTTTGTTGATTATACCACTGTTTAAACCAACAAATAGTACGTTTTTTTCCTTTGCCTCCATTTGATATTCGCTGAAATTCTTATATTTTCCCCCGTGTTTTTCCCATTGTCTTTTCACAGAAGGCTATTTATATTGATTTGCATATTCAAAGAGGCGTAATTCTGGGAGGAGTTGGGGTGGGACAGAAGGCGCGTGCACGTGCGTTACTTTTCACGCTGATCGGGATTTATGTAGCGGAAGAACATGGAAATTTGCGTACGTACAGATTCCTGCATCTGGATTTTCCTGTGCATACGCACATTCCCGCTTTTGTGCTTACGCCATGTTATAGTGTGAGTTCTACGCACGCCATTATACATGAGGCCCCATGATTTTTCTGTGCATACGCACATTCCCACTTTTGTGCTTATGCCATGTTATAGTGTGAGTTCTACGCACGCCGTTTTACATGAGGCCCAGGAAGAGGACATTGAACATAATTCATAATATAATTCCTTTTCTGTACAATGCTTGCACTGGACACTTAACTGTGCATCCGGTAAGCATCAATGCTGTATATAATAAGTTAAAGGAAACCATGATTCAATTTATATTGCTTTTGATGTAAACCTTCCAAAACTTTGTAACGGTACAAGATTACATATCAAACCATTAAATTCAAACCATTTTTACAGGATATGCTATAGGGTGAAATTATATTTATACCTAAAATTCACATTATTCCTACTAACTACCTGTTTGAATAAAAAAAATATAGTTTAGTTAACTCTAAATCTGTGTTTTGCAATGACCATCAACAAAAGCCAAGTCACTAGGTAAAGCAGAAATTGATCTATTGAAGGAATGTTTTACTCATATACAAACGTGTGTAGCTTTTTCAAAATTAAGAAGCTCCAGTGAACTAATAATACCAGCCACTGAAAAAAACATAAATATTGTACACAAAAAAGTACTCAGTTACAGTAGTTACATAGTACTTTTGACAAATCCAATAGCACTATAACTGAGGCCCATTGTCCTAGGTAAATTCCCAGATGAAGCCAGGTCACACAGGTAGTTGTTATATAAAGTCAAAGCACTTTTCTTTCACTATTTCATCGTACATTTTATTGTGTGTGGGTCTTCACAGCTGGCAGATTCAAGGACACCAGAAAGATGGCACAGGCTTTGCTAGAACCTCCTAAAGAAAATTCCAGATCAGACGAACAAACATAATGACAGTCAAATAGAAAACATCTCTGCGGGAACATAGGAGTTCCCATGGTGCAGTAGACTCCTTTGATGTGTGACACCCTTGAAAGTTACTACCATATAGGCTGCAGCACAAGAAAAGAAGAGTGTCACCCTCAGAGAGAACATGAAATGATCCACCCGAATATTGTAAGGCAGATGTTGCCAGCAGAAGCTAGAAATGCCAAGACTCTCTAAAGAGAGTAAACAAAAATGTCCATAGAATCTTGTGGTCAACAAATGGCATCACAGGGTCCCAAAATATGGATGGACATGTTGGACATTTAAGGGAAAGACTAGGGAGGAGTGGCTGGAACTAAGTATTTACAGTCTGGTCCCAAGGTTTAGCACATGGTTACTGACTGGAAGGGATAAGACTGAATTTTCATGGCAGCAGCACAGGAAAACTGTAGACTACCACAGGGAAATCTAGTTTGCCATCTCTAAAGTCAAAACTGTTGCTTCTGACCCCTGAATATAAATTAGGGGTCACCCGGAGGGTTTCAATGTTTCTTTGGTCAAGAGTGTTGATAAGAGTACAGATGGAAGGAGCTTTAGCACACGTTTGTTGATATGAGAAAGATGGAAGCTGAATAATATAATGTAATAATATGGGCAAAACAGTGCAAAAAGCCATTGTACAATCACAGTAGCCTTTCCAATTAGCAACTATTATTTCCTAAATTAAAACAACAAATACAGAGCTTCAAAATTGCTCATAGGGCTTTGATTATTTCTTTGTGGATATTAAAAGGCATTCATTGGGCTTAAATAAAAAAAATTGCTGTAGAATTACTGAAAGCAAATTTGATTTTTGAAATTGATATGGATCACAACTCTGTATTGGTATCAAAGCCTAAAGCAGCACTGCCTCATCATACTGCTGAACGAAATACATTTCTGCTGGTAAGAAATAAAAATTACTAATGACCTTTAGTCACTCTAGTATGTTGTCCTAGGTCATTGTCTTTCTCTCTACCACATACAAACATTGGCAATGGGTTTGTGGTGTTTCATTCACGTTTCTTACAGAGTAGTGTCACAGACGTGCACTTGGGAAGCAGTCAAAGGGCTCAAATATGGGTATTGACAAGCTGGACCGAGGGTTGGCAGTGAGCACTAATGTCTCTTATTCTCTCCCCAAAGACCCTCAGAAGAGAAAAGCATCATTTCACTTCTGTTCCTGACCTCACTTCTGGCACTCAATGATGACCTCATTCCACTTCCTGTTCTGCAAGCACGACCTTCCTGTCCTCCCACTATAAAAGCAGTCAACATTCACTATCCTTCAGTCAATACGTGTATAGACTCAGTCTAAAGTGACTAGTCTTTGCTCAACTTTTTTTTCCCCTTTTGCAATACAATATGCAGGGTGGATCCCCAACCTTTTTTTTGTTGTGATTGTGTCTTTCTAAAGCGGATATATTATATAAACTATTTTTTTTTATTTCCTCAGTATATTTCTTTTTGTACTTGTGCACACTATACAAAGTTTGACCACATTACTGGTGGCCAGTTCTGTTGGATTATAAATCTATGGTTATGACATGATAAAACTGTTATATAGTTTAATCAGTACAGTTCAGATTTATTGCCACATGTGCAGAGTACAATTAAATTTTTACCTGCATGCTTGACCAACACACAACATGTGCAACTTTCTGGTGTTGTGAATTTCATTCCATAGGCGTGTAAAATATGAACAATGCAGAGTACAACAGGCCAAATGTAGCCAGAGTGTTCACACCCATCGATTCTCTCCAACCACACCCTGCTTCTGAGGTCCATGCTTTCATTTATTGTAGCTTTCTACAGTATTTTTTTATTCATTCAACAGCAGTTTGTGTTCCACATTTCCATCCACCTCTAAAGAATCTAATGTACTGTACTAAATAAATGTTTGTTTCTTTAGTTTAAATATAGTATTTCTGGTGATCCTTTAAACCACTGGTTATGAGGAAAATGACATGTAAATAAAAGTAAACTCTAATTGTTACTCTTTAAAAAATAAGTGTAGTTAACATATTGTACAAATTATGAAAGAATTTCTAAAATCTAGCTACAAATCAGTACATTTTTTTCTTATTTTCTTTTGTTCTTTATTGTTGCTTTTTGTGTACTATATGCACTGACAGGGTCAATTTATTGAACTGTCCTATGGTGCCTTCAAGGCATATTTTTATCTTAATTCCAGAAAATGTGCATACGTATGTCATGGAGACATATTTAGGATCTTACAATGAGACATAAACTCTAATTCAATGGATTATGTTTTGGTTTTTTTTTGTAAATAAGATTTTAAATTTGTATGCAGCCTTCTCTTTCCCTCAGATTTACAAACTTCTCTACAGTCGTGCCATAAATGAGAGCCATTCTGATGATAACAAAAAAGTTATTTTAATAAAAAAATACACTTTATTCCTAACTTCCCACTACAAGGCAAATTCTTCACATTCTTCAGTTGTACATAAACCAGTGAAATTAATATTATCTAATAATGACATTATGATTTAAATTAAACTAAATGCTAAAAAGAACAAACAGCAAGAATAAAAATTTTAAGTTAAGCATAACAAATATTCTGAAACAATAATTCACAAAATGTAGAAGCAATATAAGGGTTATAAAAGCACTTTAAACATCAGGTTCAACCAGTTAATCATCCATCCATCCATTTTCCAACCTGCTGAAGCCGAACACAGGGTCACGGGGGTCTGCTGGAGCCAATCCTAGCCAACACAGGGCACAAGGCAGGAAACAATCCTGGGCAGGGTGCCAACCCACCGCAGGACACACACAAACACACCCACACACCAAGCACACACTAGGGCCTATTTAGAATCGCCAATCCACCTAACCTGCATGTCTTTGGAATGTGGGAGGAAACCGGAGCGCCCGGAGGAAACCCACGCAGACACGGGGAGAACATGCAAACTCCACGCAGGGAGGACCCGGGAATCGAACCCAGGTCCCCAGGTCTCCCAACTGCGAGGCAGCAGCGCTACCCACTGCGCCACCGTGCCGCCCCAGTTAATCATATCTTGCTTAATAAAAAATAGGTAAAGGTTATTTCTCCCCCAAAAAATATACAGAAGATTTGGGGTTCTATAGACAAAACATCCTTCCATCCGAATTGTGAAGTGTCCTTGGATGTATGAAAGGCGCTATATAAATAAAACTTATTAATATTATTATTATCCACCTATCCAGCTTTGTAACCCACTTATCCACGGTAGGTTTGCAGGGCAGCTAGAGCCAATCCCAGCAATCATAGTGGACAAGGCAGGAACAATCTGCAGACAGGCGCCAGTCCGAGCCAACATACAGCATGTCTGATCTACTTTCTCAGAATGAACTTAATTTTGTTTTTCCTTTTTCTGATAAACACTTCCATGTCTTATACCTAATTCCATTTCTTAATATTTTGTTTCTAGATATACAATTTTTTTCCGTTGGTTTTTGTATTTATAATTGTTTGGTATCCATTTTATTACACACTAGCAGGAGTACCCGGCGATGCCTGGGAATCTATAACTGGTGAATTTCCCAAATGAAAGAAACAGAACATAGAAATCGAACCAACATTTTTCTGATTGACATTTTATTGTAATAGGTAATATACTGTAAGTGGTCATTTTAGAGGTTTTGGATACAGTATATTATTTGTGTGCGGTGGGTTGGCACCCTGCCCTGGATTGGTTCCCTGCCTTGTGCCCTGTGTTGGCTGGGATTGGCTCCAGCAGACCCCCGTGACCCTGTGTTCGGATTCAGCGGGTTGGAAAATGGATGGATGGATGGATGGATATTATTTGTGTTGTCCTGGGGTTCCAAAAATGAACAAATTGTGAGGATTGCCCACTGTAGAACATGTTGCGTAGAGTTGTCCGCGTGAAAAGAATGGATTTTCCAAATTGATGCCGTTAACTTGGAGAGATTGCCCTTTAGCCTTAGTAATTCACATAGCAAAATCCAAACGAATAGGAAATTGTAGCCTTTTGAAATCAAAGGGTAAATAATTTGGAATCAGCGGAATTTTTTATATGAAAACATGTTGACGTCTTGCACAAGGTTTGAGACGGCCTTAAAATTTTGAACAGGAAATTGTAGACATTTGAAATCAAAGGGTAAATTATTTGGAATCAGCGGAATTCTTGGTATGAAAACATCTTGACATCTTGGGCAATGTTTGAGACGGCCTTGAAATAGACTTTTTTGTGGCATGGGAAGTGGACTTTTTAATGCCATGCCTTTTTTTTGGTGGCATGGATATATTAGCGAAAAGCAGGACAATGATAATGTGTCACATGGTAGTACGTACGGAATAAGCACCAGATTGAGATGAATGTACGTTATTTACAATACGTCGGAAAGCGAACAAATAGCACTACTAATACGCAAAGCCAGTCACGCGCACTGGATCACTCATATTTTACATCCATACGGCAGTTCCCCTTCACGCGGAATAAGCACTAGAGTGAGATGAATGTACGTTATTTACAATACGTCGGAAAGCGAACAAATAGCACCAGTCAGTCAGTTGTGTCGGTCAAAAGGTGTCCTGCACTTGACCAAGGACATTTTTCACAACCAAACATACCCCATGACCTCCTCCTGGTCACAAAGCAGTTCCATGCCCAGTTTGGTGGTGATCGGACGCCCGGTGTAGAAGTGTCTTGGCAATTTAAAGAAACATTGGTAAAGAGGGATGCATAGAGACCAAACGTGCTGCTAGATGGCGCCGCCATTAATGTCTGTTGCAACATGCGGCCATCTTGTCGATGATAAGTACGGGGAATTTTTGCGAATGTTGTGTCAGTCAAAAGGTGCCCTGCGCTTGACCAAGGAAATTTTTCACAACCAAACATACCCCATGACCTCCTCCTGGTCACAAATAAGCCCCATGCCCAGTTTGGTGGTGATCCGACGCCCGGTGCAGATTTGTATAGCGGACAAACAAACAGATTCTGCTTTATATATTAGTTACATAATAACAATATATGTGGGTGGCACAGTAACATAGTGTTTATCTACTTGTGCTTAGGATAGCCCAAAAAACTACTTATTGTAGGATTTTTAATATAAATGTAAAACTAGTGTTTGTTAATGTATTACTTTAATTGTATTTACACCTTTTTATTATCTTGGCTAAAACATATAGAGTAAATTATATGTTAAAAAATACCTAGTCTTGTATCCTTTGTGTATCAAGAAAGAACTGATCAACCGTAATCCACTATTAGCACTAATTTTTCAAGAAAGGGTAATAAAGAATGCATAATTTCAGTTAGACCTAACAAACTGTCTAACTCTCAACATTTTATATCTGTTGAAGTGTGCAAAAACAGGGAAAAGGCCACACACTTGAAGTTATTTATTATTATACTTGTGAAATTCATATGAGTGAGATCATCTATCACAATAGTCTGCAATAATGAAGCTAAGGTTATTTTGACATACAATCCTTATTATTGCACTGCTTGCAATGTAACAAATAAACAACACAGGACTGTAGCACATTGAAAAATATTGCTTTCTGGAATACAATAAGCTCCAATGTGAATGTGAATCAAGGATGGCAAGTGCCCAGGGTCAAATGTATGCATTCTTTTTTTTGTTTTTTCTTTAGTGATTTTATTGTTTTCCCATCACCAGAATACAAGTTGTTAACGTAGTATGAAATTTAGTAGGAAGCCATTTTTTATCAGAATACAAAGAAATAATCATTACAACTGTCAGAGCGCCATCAAACAAATAACAATAACATGTACAATAGGTTTCAAAATTAAATAAAAAAAAAATAAAAATAACAGAGAAATGAACATTCAGCCTGTAATTAATTTAGTATTCAATATAACATATAAAGATAGTTTGGCAATCTGGATAAGGATTTAAATGGTAAAACACAAACCTACAGGACCTTACGTTCAATACGTTCAATCCCCACCTGAGACTCAGTGTAATACTTAAGACGTAACTAAACCTGTAAGATTTATAAGATGCTTTGGGAAGAGTATAACATATATAAGAGTATATCATATATACTTATGAATATAATCAGAAAATTAACAAAGCCCAAATGTATATTTACAACACTTGTGGTATTAGCATGTAAACCCAACCCTCATTTTCATGTTTTGTGTTTGCTTTTGTTTTTTTTTTTTATTGTTTTTCATCTTGTTTTGGGTTTTTATTGGTCTTCCACTGTACATGATGGCCATGATGTCATAAAATCATAGTCAGTGATCCTGTAGGAATGACCCCATGAATCAATGAGTTGAATCACAGTCATAAAAGCAGGCCTGAAAGAATGATAAGGTCATTGTCACTTCTTGCTATTTTTAGAAAGTAGCATTCTGACTATTTCAAATTATCATACATTATCATAGCAATTCACTTTCTTTGTGCATTTATCACTTTTTATTTTGCCCTTTTAAAGCATATGACTTTTGTATTTTTGAGTTTTCTTTTATACTGTATATTTTGCAATGTGGTGTGCCTTGTGTCCATTCCGGAGTTGGTCTGTGTAAAGCAAGTCCATCAGAGCTTGTCTTCTGAACTATAATCACTTTCCAGTAACAGACTCGGTGTCTGCTAAAAAATGCAGCACCAGGTGTCTTATCCAAAGTATTCATGCCAGCACTCCTTCAATAGTTTTATTTTATGTTTCTGTGTAGCTTAGTTGTGACAACCCCTCAATCTGTTAAACAAATACAGTATGCTGTAGGGGCATTGGACTTTAAACTGCAAGCTTGCTGGTTCAGTTTTTATGTGTACCTCACTGTGTGACCCTCGAGTAAGCCACTTAACCCACCTGTTCTCCAACTATTAAAAATACATGTACCTTTTTGTATTGAATGTTGTGTAAATATATTTGCCAAATGTAAAATTATACTAGATCCCACACCAACTTCTGGCTCTCTATATTCTGTATGTGTGCCTTTTAACTACATAGATCTAATATTAAACTTTGTTATTTTGCAAGTAAATCTTGATTGAAGTTTTATTTTTCGTCTCTGCGACTGGGGCATCTGAAAGTGAAACTGCATGGTCTGTGTAGATAAGGTAGTGAAAGTTGCATCACAGAACACAGACAAAGACTCCAAAAACAGAAAGAATTTCAAGGATGTACATGTCGTCTGCACATCAAGCAATGAACAACAAAACTGACTGTAATGCATTCTTCTTAAACAAAAAAAAAAAAAAATTACTCCACCAGACACATCGATCCATCAACTGAATAGCTTGCACTTGTGTATTTTACATCTGTTTTTACAACATGTTACAAATCGTGTAAAAATTAATTAAGTAGAAATTAAGCAGTAAATTTATGCATACAGACTTTTTAACAATATTTTTTATAGCTCATATTCTGCGAATTAGAGACAATACATTTTAAATGTATCATTTATAAACTTCAAATGCTCTTCAAAATTACATGTTTTTGTACATCAGCTCTTTTTCATGCATTGCACAACATAATAATTTGCTGGAAAAAATAGTCTCCGCGGAAGAAAAAGGTTTAAAAAAGATGAAAATCACTAAAAGCAAAAACTATTACAAATAGTTTTCCAGCAAAGAAAGGTTTGTAGAAAAATAGCCTAAAGAGCCCCTTCTTTTACTTGCTGTGTGATAAATTGGATGGACATGTCCCTTTGGGACATTTTTTGTATTGGTTTGAAATTTGGAACGTGTAACAGCTACATTTTGAGAATATATAAGTGGGTATTGATTTTTATTTCCTGTTCAACATGGCTGCCTGGCAGCCATCAGGGAGGCTTTCCATTATCATACTTCCTTCAAAATGAATGAATGGATTTTCTTGATATTTTTCTTGACGCGTTCTTCCCTCTATAAAAGAGCATCATTTATAATTGCTGGGTACGTGTTGTTCAGTTGTTAAGTGGGTAACAGAGTGTAATATAATAATCTTAATAACGGTGCATAAAACAATAAAGTACTTGAAACATTATTTCAGAGGTTTATTATTAGTTTATATTGATATAATGCCATTATTATTTAAACAAAGAGTTTCACAGTAATAGCAAAGATTTTAAAGACATGTTCCCTCCTGCCTACTGCTTTATATTTTACTATTTATATCCTGAAATTGAATAAGCAGGTTTGATATTTTTGTGTTGTGTTGTGAGGACTTTGGACCCTGCCGTTTATGTTAATTGTATCTTGCTCAAATAATGAATGACTTTGAATTTCAAAATTAAGTTACTAAATTCAAATATCTGCATAGACTTAGCGCAAATAAACTTTTTGTTTAGGAGTTTGTAACCACACACTGGTTACTGGGTACTGAGCCCCAAACCTAAGACACAATATCAACCAACACAACTCCAGGTTTAAAATAATAGATTTGTATTTCCACAGGCCTCTCTTCCAGTACACACAACCACAAATACCACACTTATGAATAAATAAATGTCTTACTCTACTCCCACTCCTTCTTGTGAGTTTTGCCCACTGCCTCCCGACTCTGACTCCCCAAGTCAACATGGTGGACTCCTTTTTTAGTCAGACCCAGATATGCTTCTGATGTCACTGCACTGCCTGTTGGGAGCACGTCTGGGTCATGTTAAACCCAGTGTTCTCCTCCCCAAAAGTGCCTTCTGGCATCACCCAAGTACCCCAACAGGGTTGCACTTCTGAACTCCAATTCCCATGCAACTCTCTGGGTGTCCTAACTGGGTTCAGCCTAGTGGAACACCACCAACTTCTGTTTTGGGGAATGAACTGCCCTTGACATCCTCCTTCACCCAGTCCATCCACTATTCCTCATCCATAGCTGGAACAGACTGAAAGGCATTCTTGCCTGGATGTGTATTCATTCCTGCAGTTCTTTCATTACAGCCTCCTGAACAGGCAAGACATCATCCTCCGTCTTGGCCGGGATGTGTTTCTTTGCTCCTCTCACACTTAATTTAAACTATTGATGATTTGGTATTTATGCTAAGAAACATTTTATTGTTACTACTATAACGAAAGCAGTATACAGTACTTTTACTCATAAATATTCATTTCCATCTAACAATCTTTCACAAAATTTTTACATTTTGCTAATGCATGTAGAAATAACTCCGTAATCTGTATATGCCTCTCTCTTACTCTTTCTCTTTATATATACACATATATAATTTGTCATTGGATGCTCTGCTCTTTGGATGGTAAGTGCCCAGAATATGAGAAAAAGAAACGCACTCCAGATCTCAAAGTTAGATATTCACACCAAAAGCATCTGAAAGAAACTCTCACTAAGTTTGACAGAAAGATATATGAGGTTGTGTAGCCCAAAAATATGACTACCAGACCGTGGACCATCTCTTTTGGTCAACTGAATCTACAGCAGTATGAGGGGAGCCCAGCCCAACAGACCAACCCTTCACTTCTTGCCCTTGGACAAGAAAAAACTCTGCTCGGAATAGAGTATTGGGTGTATTATGTCTGTCCTTAATAACCAAGGTGAATGAAAGATATACTTTACTTGCCCGTTCATTTGTAAATATAAAGCTAGAGCGCTATACGGCATACATTTAAAAAGGGCATTTCGTTAACTATGTAGCCACTAAAATATAAAAAAAAAATTTGCCAGAATGTTAATAAAAGGTTCATATAGAGGACAGACTCTCAATTAGTAAAATATCCACTTAGTGAACATTTTTCATCACCTATGTAAGACAGAGAAATTTTCCCTTGCAGCATAAAGTGAAATAAGTTATTGCACTTGTTTTAGTAAGCAACAAAGTGGACTCTAGTCATCTGTTTTTGGAGCAATCAAGTAGCAATTAAAACAAATCAAGACATTCGAAGAGACCAAGTACCTGAATAATTAGTTGACTTGATTGATGATTTCAATTCATGAGAACTAAGCTCACACTGAAGCACTCCTCTCCCTCATTTTATAAGAAAAGATGTTGCCTCTCTCTGTCTTAAAAAAAATTAAAACAATTTGTCTCTTTATTGATATTACATTTTGAATGACTGCCTGTAAAATCTGATTTAGAATTAGTCTGGTTAGCAATCAAGTTTTTATCAGGTCTGATTGATATAGCTCTGCTTGATATGATTTTCTTAAACTAATTAATCCAATATTATTCATAGGGATTAGAATGCACACTACTGAAAAAATTTACAGAAAAAAATATTTATAGTTAAAGGTTAAAATAATCTGCACATTTATGAGTGGAAACTTGTTAAACGCAGAGTGATGGGGAGAACAGGTGAACTAATTAATGCAAATATATCGCTTCTGGAAACGGATTATGATACTATTTCGCTGAGAGAAGTTGCAAAATCAACTGGAATGTTCAAGTAAATTACAGAAAAAAACCCAATCTAAATCCATTAAGTAGTTCTCTCGGGAAAAGCGGACAGACATATAGACAGACGAACATTGGATTTTATATATATAGAGATGTGTACTATATGCATATATGTACAGTATGTATATATATATATAGATTTATATAAATATATACACATACAAAGAGAGAGAGAGAGAGAGAGAGAGACAGACAATTGCTAGGTAAATTTAGCAAATGTTTAATTGTTTCATATTTAAAGTGTGACTTGCTGTGCTTGGCTGAAAATGTAATAAAATCATATTCCACATTATAGCACACAAATGCTTCAATATGATACTGTTGGTGTTCCATGCATGAAACCCCCAACAGATCTCTTATTAACTATTAAAACAGATAAAAAGCACAGGTTTATAACTTCCAATGCATTGTAAACAAAGACCACCTCTTCCAGATTGCTTTGACTTTACAAGATTAGCCTTGAAGTGTATAGACACAGGACCTCTTAGCTAAGCGGTTCACAACATGAGAGTGAAAATGGGATGGGCGGCAGACATGTCAGATTTTGAAAGAGGTCTCATTGTGGGGCCCAGGCTCCATGGAGCAAGGATTACAGAAATGTGTCAGTTGTCTGGCAAACCCGAAGTCTAGATGTCAAAAAAATAGAAATCCTTGTCAAGGAAAGAAAATTCTTTTCTGAAAAAAGCTGATGTGTGACCTCAGTTGTTAATAACTCTAGCCGTCATATATGAAGAAACCAGCTGCTGTTTTCATTAAAAATGGAAGATTTTGAAGAACAAATTTTGTATTCAATTGTTAATCCAAATTAGCCACTTTAAAATGTCATCAGACTTGTGGTTAATTATTTTCAGCCTTATTTAGTAATTATTTCTAGAGTTATTTTAATAACAACTTTTAGAAATGGATGTGAAAAAGAAAAAAAATGTGGGTTCACAGTGTAATTATAGGTATCTCTTAAAACTCACTGCCAACTTGGAAAAAGATTCATTTACACGTGTAATTAAATACTAAGTGTGCTCTCAATAGGCAGTGGTAAAGGTGCAGAAGTGATTGCTAATGAGGTATCACATGGGAAAAAAAAATCAATATAAGGTAATATTAATTTAACCAAAACCGCTTTCATATTTAGCTAGTTTTGCATAGAATTGTTTAATTGTTTAAAATTAAAACAATCAAAAATAAATATTGTTGTCAATTAGAGGAAACTGACAGAATTCAATTTTGAAAAATCATGTACTCTGGAATGAATATTGCTGAATATGTTTAAAGAAACATTGTAAGAAAATGCTCTACTTTTTTATTATTTTTCATTTGCTGTGATTTTAAGTTGAGTGTAAGATAAAGGGAAAAGAAAATCACAGAGCTATTACGAAAAGTATTTGCCCTGTTTAAATAACAATCGTTTCAAAGTAATCATCAGTTTCTCCAGCATCCCCCTTACGTCACAGCTTGATTAGACAAGGGAACTCCTTATTTTTTGTTTTGTGTAGTCACTTTATGGTGGCATTTATGAAATAAAAAAACTGTCAATGATGTCATTTTTGTTTCAAAATATCATTTTAAAAGTGCATACTTATTTATGATATATGTGTTAAAGGTGTCTTTTAGCAGGCACCCTGGCATTCAAGAATTACCCAGCTCTGCCATTTGAATTGTATCTGCTTTGGGAGCCAGTCTCTAAAATGTCTTTTAATGTCATTTGGTATAAGCGTATGTGAATGGAGATGAACAGACACATACCTATATTCAATAATTTAATTGTTTCTGTAGGAGAAACAAGCTTGCCAAAAAGTACATCTTTAGTGCCTATGATGTTACCTTATGTTTTTTTATTATACACTGTTAATAACACAGACATAAATGATTGACCATATAATAATATTTGCGAACTGGTACTTTTAGTGCACATTACAAAAAGATATGACTTGCATCTTTCAAACTCTGAAGGTTCTAAGGTAAAGAAATTCTGGAGAAATGAAATTGATGTCTTAAATTTAAATGAACAAAATATTTAATATAAGTTTAACAGAAAATCCATTGAAATAAACAGCTGTGTTTTCCCAAACCCTGAATTAGAATAAGCAAGTAATTTCTTTAAAGTGAACTGACAGGATTAATGAAATTAATTTAGCATTAATATTATGTCATACATTATAAAATTAATATAATAAAAATATAAAATATTCATGTAAAGTCACCATGATTGCAGCTTGATGCATATGTAGCATCAATTATGTATCTTAACTTATGGTAAAACTTCTCTTTAAAGCTTTTACTTTGTCAACAATCATCTATTATTTTCCTCTTTCAATAAACACCAATGACAGACTATGGTTTAAACAATAAATGGGATAGTATGTGTCACACAAATGTTTCTGTCCTGTAGTTAATATGCCTAGTAATTTAAGCAACAAGAATGCAAAAGGGGAAAAAATGTAAGCGAAAAGAAAGACACTATAGCCTTGTCTTTGAGCAATAGGAACCTTTGGGTGGCTATGATTTTATAAGTGCTGTACCACTGTTTCTTTGAATTAACTAAGGGCTAATAAAGGATAAAGCTTCAGTTTACCCTAAGTTTACCACCTAGTGGCCTGACTGGGTGCTTAGAACACAATATCAGCAGGAATGAGCTTGAATTCTGGTAAAGAGCAGCTCTGGACCATTGATAAAGCAAAATGCAATATCGCTGCTAGGATTCTTTGGAACAGAAATAAAGCATCATGCATTCACAAATTATTTGCTTTTTATGCTCTTCTTGTCTAGCATTAAAGCAACATTAAGCATAAACTTATTTTGAATAAAATACAATTCTACTTCTTTAACTGATTTAAAAAGTAAGAAAAAGAAAACAAGGAATATTTATGTACTGTGCAGCATATATATATATATATATATATATATATATATATATATATATATATATATATATATATATATATATTTGTGATAAATGTGACCTAAATATCTTTACAGTAACTCATTAACCCTAAATGTAGTAAACTGCTAAAGGTTGACAGCGTCTGATAAGAGAAAGGGTAGGCCAGTACAAAAAGTATGTTACTGTAACTGGGCAAATTGAGAATGATTTAAATATGACAGTGAAATTATAGGAAACAATATCAGTGACATTTAAATATCAAGAAAGCCCAGTTCTAGTATGTTAATGTCCACTGTCAGAAATGGCTAAGGAAGAAGAAGAAGAGTGTGGAGCATAATAATACTCCTAGGTGTCTTGTACAAATATTTAAGGTATTAAGAATGTACCGTAATATTGACTGGAGGGTAACTAAATACTAAATGTCTTCCTTCTGAACAAAAAGCAGAATTAGAAATTGGTGCTAGTTGTCACAGCGTCCCTTTAAACCGCAATACTTTGTGGTGCCTTAAATAACCTTAACCTTAACTTTGCTTATCAATTCTTTTCAGTGCCCTCAACCAATATACATTTAAAGTGATCTTATAGAAACTGTTCGCTAATTATCAAGCAAATCTATGTACTGTATATGTAAAGTATAAATTAGACTACCATACTTTGAGAATCTGCAACGTTCTCTGGTTTAAATATTTACAAATTCTTGCACTTCTTTAGACCTGTAATCAGGTATACCATGTAATGTCAAGTATAAATATGCTTTAATTTATTAAATAAACATAATTTGTACTATAATGTAAGCTAAATGTACACTTCATTGTGTTTGGTCATTCTATGTAGTCTACTCAACAATACAAGGGTTGCCAGAAGCTGATGAATGGATATAAATCATAGGAATCAAGTATCATTGAGCAGAATGGACTGGCGCCATGTTCCTGGGATTGTTCCTGCCTTGCACCCTAGGCTTGCTGGGACAGACTAAGCACCCCTGCAAACCTGCTCAGGATTTAGCAGGCTAAGAAACTGGTATTATATTGTATGTTTGTAAGTAATGAGCTAAGTCAAAAAATATAGTCTCCATTAATTTGCTGGCACATTCTATTTCAGGGTTCTTTCAGCCATGTTTTTTTTTTTGTGCGACCTGGTATAGTCTCCAACTGCAAACTTAATTTTTTCTTTAATTTTATGTTTGGCCTCAGAGAGAGAGTAGAATTCAACACACA